>NC_133656.1:95026601-95159511 GCF_009905375.1 Apium graveolens
AGATGACCATTATCCAAAACTATTTAATGTCGAAATTAGGAATATAAAAAGGATGAGTTTCAAACTCAGTAAGCATATAATATTAAGTTAAACTGAAGTTAAACACAGAACATGATACTTATGATTAACACAATTTAAAGAGATTATGTGTCATGATCTTCCCTAGTTTATAATCAAGCATAATTATCAATTTATGATGAAAGAATGATCTAGACATATTTAAAATGAGTCAAGCACTAATAGGTTCTTCCATTCTTCTGGTAGGATCCCGACTAGCTAAATAGTTAGTTTAGCTTTCTTCCAGATAAATTCTTCCATTCTTCTCATAGGATCCTGGCCAGCTAACAAATTAGTTAGCTCTTACTTCAAATTTAGAATGTGTCAAGTTCTTTATATTTTCAATGCATTACACTCAGTTTTAAATAATACTTTAGTAACAATCACATCGACCAACACTATAATAGGTATCATAAAAACTAGTTAAATTAACTAGTATCCACATGAAAATTCATATTTGCTTTAATTCACATCGACCAACACTATAACAATATCAATCCAAGTATGTAGCAGATTTAAAAATCTACACCTATTGTGCAATTTAAAATATCACATAACTCAAACATGCCATAACATAAATTATATCAAATTGTTCAGTATATACTTACCTGCGTATCCTTGTTTGCTCTTGCTAACACGATATAATTTTGTAATTGTGATCCTCTGGTGTTATTTAGGCCCCGTATACACATGCATAAATCAACTTTACTCAGTCAATAGAGTCACGATTTATAAAAAACACTATATTTCTTAGATCACCTGAAGGCTATTAATTTCATTAATTTGTTTTCTATATCTTTTATTTGAAACCATATTCTTTAGATGAAATGAAAGCTCATAACCAAGGTCTTCCCACCAGCACATTATGCACAGTTTCCTGGTCCAGCACCTTGAACTTTATCATTTATGTAACAGAAAGAGCTTCTTCTCCAAGTGTGACAGGGAGTCTAATTGAACCCATGACTCTTACTGCTTCTCCGATAAAACCATAGACATGTGCATCTTCATAATTCATATCACTGTCCGGAAATCCCAGCTTCTTGTACGTACTGTAGTACAGTATATTTATAGAACTTCCGTTGTCAATGAATACTCGATGGACATTTATTGACCCGATGAGCATGGTTATCACTTGTGCATCATTATGAGGGTGATGCACCCACCTCGTTTCCATTTCTCTGAAAGTGATATCAGCAGATTCTTCTATGAATATCATTGGTGGTCTATCTTGCAAGCTATGAATATTGGTGAGTGGTTGATACCTCGCCTCTCTGGCATGTCTCTCTAATGCTCGATTACTATCACCAACTAGGGGATGTCTTCCAAAAATTTATCTAATACTTCCAGCCTTCTAGAATTTAACATTTGCTGGTTTCTCATCAACGTCTACTCGTGGGGGGCGCCCTTCATCTTTTTTCCTTTGTCTTCATTTCCTCTGTGTCGTTTCTCCCTGTCAATCCATTCTCCTAGATAGCCATCCTTGATTAATTCTTCAATCTCATCTTTCAAGTGACGATATTCATGGGTATCATGCCCGGTAGACTCATGGTATTCATAATATTTCTTCTTGTATCTACTTTGCCATGAAGTAAAATGTTCCAGCTTCTTGAAAAGTCCCATGTCTTTGTTATCTTCAAAAATAGACGCAGCTAAAGGAGTATATTTGCTCACTCTTTTTTCATAATTTGATGGTGGGCTCCATTCTCTCTATAAACTAGTAGCATTCACTAGATTAAGACTTCGAGTGTTCCGTCGATATTTCGGACTTGTAGATCTATCCCTTCTTTTAGCTTGCCCTTTTGGATAGCTTGCACTATCATTCTTTTTAGTCTCAGCAAGTGATCGTTCAATTTCCTTGAAGGACTCAGCTTGAGCAAGCACATCATCAAATAACGCAATATCCTTCCCTTGTAAGTGTTTCCACAAATCTGTTCCCACACGCAACCCAGCTATAAGAAAATATTTCAGCGTCTCATCCGTTGCACCTCTCACCAAGGTAGACTCTGCATTGAACCTTTAAAATATGAAGTCAATCTTTCACCTTCCTTTTGCTTCACATTCTCCAATATAGTAATTAATGGAGTATACTTCACAGTAGCTTGGAACAAAGTCAGAAACAAAGTTTTTGTAATATTCGGATATATAACTTGTAATTATTTTTATCATAAATAATTATTGTGTGATTATTATCTGAATTTTGGTGAATTATCTGTTAGTTGATATCTGTGTTTGGATGTTTAAATATGGTAAAATTTGAGTATTTTAATTTTTAAATGTCCAAAATCAAGTATAGATAATTTTGATATTTTTCTATTAATTTATATGTTGTTATATGATTTTATAAGGGATTTTTGGATTTAATAAAAAAATTCCAAGTAATTATAAATTATTTTGTATAAGCGGGAATCATCTGACTTCAATCATTTTTACGTTTTTACAACCCAGAAGTCTCAGAAAAACTCCTTTCTAACCCAATTTGATTATTCCGAGCATTTTCCATGTTTTGACTTTTTCAATCCGGAGTACGGTTTTACCCGTGCGGTTCCCGGCATAAATTTTACGATACAGTATTCATTTCGGTAAATCAATAAAACCCGTATTTTAGGAAAACGAGATATTTTGATTAAACTATTATTATCTTCCCGTAATTCGTGTAACCAAAATATTGGGACCAAGAATGTATTTACAAAAAGCCTGGTCTTGATAATTATCCCAAAACCAGTACCGAATTGGGTCGGTTTCATTTATACTTAGCGATTAAATAATTTATTTTTATATCCGATATGATCCAACAGGGTACCAATATTCCGTAAATATAAATAGCCATTACCGTATTTTATTTTGTATATAAACAAACAGTAAAATTATATAAATTACAGAGAAAAACCCTGATATTCAAAGTGTTCTTCAAGATCAAACCTAAAAACGAAGGCGTTATCGAACTCGAAATCAAGCGTGTGAGTAACCGAATTGAAGCTTGTAAAGAGTACTATCAGATTCTAAAACCTATTTCACTGCAGAATCAATAGGTATTTTTCTATATTTTTAATTAGTTTTGAATTAATTTGGGTTTAATTATGAATTTTTAATTTTGATGTTGTTTGTGTGATTTGATGCTTGCATGTGTAGAGAATTTGATTCTGATCATTTTGGTATATTATATGTTGAAATTTGAGTTCAATGACATGTTCAAATTTGTGATTGATTTTTGAATTTAGGAATTAGGGTTTATAATTAGTTTGAATGTTCTTAATTGAATTTGGGCGTTTTTGATTCAAGGGTTATTAGTTGAATTAATTTATACCATTATATAGATTGTTGAAAGAGCAATCGATTGGTATAAGTTTCATGAACAGAGGAATCCGGGAAGGGGTTCATCGGAAAATCGAGTAAGACGGCGGCAGAATTTTCCGGTTGAATTTCTGGGTTGTTCGTCGATTGTTTGATTGATTTGTTAGTATAATTATGTTTCTGGAAGCAAGAGGATCATTCCATGTTGTTTTTAGTACATTTCTGGGCTGAGTTCAGGTGGCCGAAAAATCTTAGGATGGCGGAAATCGCTGTTAATGGCTTCCCCGGCCGTCGACGGTGAATGAGGAGGAAGAAGATGCCAAACATTCAGTTTGGTCATTTTTGTTTTCCCTTTTTTCAGTAAACATCCTGTAATTTACAAATATTACAAATATTGGATTTCTGTTTTAAAAACTTTCAAAATTTAAATTTCTTTTTTTTTATTTTATTTTCAGAAATTGGTTTTTAATATTTAAAATTCCAAAAATTGTTATATTTAATATTGAAAATTATTTTTAATTCAAAAATAAATCTGAATTAATTAATTAATTAATTTTAGTATTAATTAATTATGTAGTTGGTTAATTAATTTAAATATTAATTGATTTAATAAGTTATTAATTAATTTTAGTTAATTATTTAATTAGATCTAATTATTTCTTTTGATTTAAAAATTTCGAAAAATAGTTTCGAACTTTAAAATATTATTCTAAATTATGTTCAAGGCTCGATAATTATTATTAAATGATTTTAAAGTCAGATTCGGGTATTCAAACCATTTTATTTATTTATAAAATGATCATTTGATGTGTTTTAATTCTGAAAAATGTTCAAAAATTCGTATTAAATACCCGAAAAATCATTTTAACCCCGAACTTTCATTGAAAAGTTATTTTTATCGAATATCTTACGTTCTAAGTGCTATATGTGATATGATTGATGTATGATATGCTTATGTGTGTATTGTCTGGCAGTTTTTATAGTAACTTTCAATTCGTAAGTCGGATTTGGGTAAAACGAAGGGTAGATAGAAGCTTCTAACGAATAGAATAAAGTGGGAATGAATATTGATAGATACGTATGATGTCTAGCAGAGGAAGCGAGGTGTAGAAAAGGAAATCAAGTGGTCGGTGAGTAAGAGTCGATAGACGAGCGCAAGTGAAGTGAAAGCAGATTAAGATCAGGCAAGTGTTATGAACCGTTCTTGAAGTATATTTCTTAGTATTCCAAGTAGTTTCTGTTTTATATTACAAGTGCTTTGAAGTACTGTTAGGCCTCATTGATACTATAGAAGGGGGTTAAATATAGTGTCTACAATCAATTTGATTATAAACATAAGTATGTAACAGATAACAAGTTTATTCAATATATCCAACTGTGTTACAGTAGGTTTAATCTACTCTCTCAGTGATGTATGATATCACTAAGAGCTTCTAGGGTTACAATGAATAATATTCTCGAGAATGATAACACTTATAGTGTAAACCCTAATCTGTGTTTATATATTACACAGTTACAAGATAACTACCAATTGATATAATAATGATTTTGTTTCCTAGAATATATCAATCAGAGATTATCTACTGCAGTCCTATAGCTGTCCAATTCTCCATGCATGTCTTTACTTGTTTAATCCAAATACTCTCCTGTAAATCAGCCACTTTCAGAATTACTTCTACCTTAGCAGAATTCTTCCTCATAGGAATTTCTCTTCCATCATCCTCAGTGATTTTTAGAATGTATTCAGAAGCTTTTGCACCAGAAATTCTGAGAAGATCTCTTATAGCCTTCAAAATGTAATCTGACCACCTTCTTGTAATATCATATTTTACTTCCAGAAGGTAGTGAATATGTTGAAGCTCTTTGACAGACTTCTTTAGCACATCAGAATCTGCTAGTCTGTAAGTTCTGCCATCATTGAGAAACAAAATCAATTTTTCTTTAACTTTTGATTTATCATAAGTATCCATGACAATTTGAGCAGACAACACTTTGTTAAGGTGCTTTTGTTTGATTTCTTCATATGGTTTGTCTGTCAAAATGAAAGGATCTCTGAGAGTAACTTTTACTCCTGTTTATATCTTTTCTTTGTCAGAACCTAATCCAGACTTGTCTCTAGCTTGCTTGTCTTTTAACCCAAATGTTGCAAGTGGATTCAATATTAGATTAGTCTTAGGTTCCACTGGAGTAGCTTTGTTCCATAGTAGCTTCTTTTTCTGATCAAGTGTTAAGCAGTCTATGTCAACTTGAGCAGTGTCAGAGGTTGATGTCTTGATGAATTTGTAAGGTCTTGCAGTTTCATCTGTAGCTTGCTGTTCTGAAATATCTTCACTCTGAACAACTTGAGCTATGTCAGAGGTTGTCTTAGATTCTTCTGTCATCATCTTTCTCTTCAGAGTTTCAACTGTTTCATCTTCAACAGCAGTATCATCAAAGACTTGAACCATCTTGCACACAGGATCCATCAGAATTTGAGGAATCTTCATCTTTTGTTTCTTGACTGTCTCTCCAACTTTTCCTTTTCCCTTGTCTTTGGGATTAGTAATAGTTTGAGATCTATTACTTGATCTAGGAATCTCTGTGGCAGAACTTTCTTTTATCACAATCCCCTTTTCTTTTGACCTTGGTGGCTTTTTAGCATCAGAAGCTTTTGACTTTAGTTTGCTCTTCTCAGCAGCAAATTTAGCTTCTTCTTCTCTTAATTCCTCTAAATCCACTCCTGGATTATCCTTAAGGAATAGTCTCTTGGACAGTTCTTCATCAATAGTTTGAATTTTGAGATCCTTATAAAAGAATGTTGCTTTCTTTCCCTTGAATTTCAGAGTCTGCAATAACTTTTATGAATCTTGGCTTCCAGCTTGAATCATTATATCAGAAGTAGTTGTCAGAACTTGATCATCAAAATTTGTGATCAACAAGGGAATATCCTGATTTGTAGGCTTCTTTCCTTCCTTATTCCTCCTTTGAGTAGAACCAGACAATCTCTGATGAGAACCTGTCTGTTGAGAAGGAATCCTGCTCAATTGCTCTCCTTGACTGTGACCTCTACTCTTATCAGAGTTTCCCTGGTCATCACCATGATCATCCTTTTTCTTCATTGTCTTGATTGGTGAGCATTTGGACTTAACTACCTTCTCCCCCTTTTGGCATCATCTGTCAGGAGTAGAGAAAGAAGGAGTTCCAATGAAGATTGGATCTCATTTAATTGAGTCTGTTGAGCAGCTTGATTTTGTAAGACCTCATCCAGTTGGGCCTGCTGCTTTTCTTGAACAAGCTCAATAGCCTCCACTTTTTCTTGAATTGGTCTAATAAACCTATTCTTGTCTAGTTTGAGCATCAGATCTAGCTTATCAGTTGTTTCCTGAAGTTTATCAACCTTTTCATGAGTCTTGGAGTGTAGACCTTGAAGAGTTTTAGTACTGAGAGTAGTGACTTTAAGTTGTGTTTTGAAGTCAGAATTTATCAGCAACTCATCAGCTTTTGTAACATGATCTGTCAGAACAGTTGAGCTGGGAATAAAGTCAGGTTCATTCCACTTCTTTGTCCATTTAACTCCTCTAAAGGTTTCTTCCCATGGAACATGAGCATCTTCTTCAGCAAATTTAAACAGTGCCTCCTTGCCAAGAATTGGAGCATTAACTGGAGCACTTGCTGGAGCACTGTCTCCAGAATTTGATAAAGTCTCATCATCTTCTCATAACACCAGAGTGTGTGTAACTGAAGGAGATTCTGGAGCTTCTATTTCCAAATTTTGCTCTTCAGGTTCTAAATCTAGAATTGGTGTAGTAGGAATTTCAACATTTAGTATTGGAGAAACAGGTGCAGTTGCCTCTTTTGCTAATGGTGCTTCCAGATACAAAATAGGTGGAATATTGTGAATATCAATTTCAGGACTTAACCCTGAATCTCCAACTGAGGCAGTTTCTTTAAATGGAGAGATAGGAGGTGTGATCACTGTGTCTTGAACAGTGTCTTCAGGTTAAGGTGGAGCTGTCAAAGCTTCAATGAATGTAGGTTCTGATGAGATCAGAGATTCCTGATCCCCTTCCTCAGCATCTTCAACATCCTCAAATTGAATTTGTGCAATATGCACACCTGCTCTAGTCTTCCTTGATCTTTTAGATGGTGGAGTGATATGATCTGTATCAGAATTTGGAGGTCTTTTCCTTTTCAAAATCCCAGAACCCTCAGCTTCATTCTGTTTCTGAGCAGTTATCTCTTCAGCTTTTAATGTCACAAGTTCTGATGCAGGAACATGGACTTATTCTTCCTCATCAGATTCATCTCTCAGAATCATCCTTCTTCTTCTCCTTGGTGGAGATTTAGGCACATAGATAGTTCTTTTGGTTTTGGGCCTAGAGGATGTGTCAGATTTTACAATTGGCACCTTTTGAGAAGTACCAGAGGTTGGTTTGGTTTTGGATTTGAGAGGTGAGGTTCTGATAGTAGGTGCTGATGGTTGTGATTGAGAGGATTGTGTTGATTGATAGTAGGTTCTGATAGTAGGATGTGGTTGAGTGTAACACCCCCAGATCCGGGGTCGGGGATCCGGGTCGTCACGGTCTTTCTTTCCATAATATCACTTAACTTAATTAATAATAAATAACCTCATGCTGTGACCCCATACTAACACACACCACAACCCGTTATAGTCTCAGAGATGAAATTGAAATAAGTACAAGTCCTTGAATCCACAATTTAAAAGTTATTACAACCCAAAATGATTACTTGATAAGTTTACAGTTAATTGCTATTATCTGCCACAAGTTATAATTATACAATATTTGGTTCCCAAAAGTAGAATGCCTGATCTACCAATAGATCTACCTCTGCAGCTATAGCAGCTACAACATCAACGGGAAGACGCGGGACGCTTCCCACGCGCTTGCGCTGGGTCTACTTGAGTCTGGTCATTTTTCCTAACTATTGTTGTGTGATGAAGAAATAAAGCAAGAGTGAGCATTACAGCTCGCAAGATAATATATAGTGTAAACAATAATGCAAGTATCTAAATGGATAACTTACTAGAATCCTGTATCAAGTGTAAGGTAATTACTTACTGGATATAAGCTTAAAGGAAGATGTATTTACCAATTACTTCATTATACTTATACCATTTTTAGAAATCTACTTGAACTACCACTGTTCAAAGTATAATAAGTTTCAAAAGTTCATCCCATAGGTGAGACCACAAGTTAAGACTTGAATAGATTCAATCTTTGAATTAATGTTTAAAGAAAATGAAGTTATGAGATACTTCATTCAATGGAAGCACCATTATAACTGTTTGACCCTTGTCAATGCTTCGGCAATCACCCATTCGTAGCCTTTCGATCGAAATGCTCCGGGTAGTGTTGCAGAAATATCCAACTGGATGATGAACTCATTACGGGAGTTTGTCGCGCCAGGAAGACCACTTTCGATGATCAGTCGTAGTAGTGCAACCCCACCATTTTCTACATGTAGAGGAGAACCTGTCGAATTTACATTTCAACCGAACACTGGACTCCTAAGGAATGGACCGTCTTAGCGGAACTTCCGGGCCATTTGGGCCAATAAATAAGGCTAGGTCGGCGCCACTCGACCACTTACGCCACTCCTAGTTCAGATGAAATCCATGACTCTGAAACGTAAAGCTCGTCCCCCCTTTCCCCAAGTAGAAACTTGTTGATACGGCTCCACCAAAAAGTCGTATCTAGTTGGAAAGGAAAACTCACCGATATTTCCCAAGCGATGCCTGTTAATGGATTAACTTGTCCCAAGAATTTTACTTCCCGAGTGTTGGGTAAGTAATCAAAAACACTTTTATCAGAATAGCAACCTTGTTGCGAATATAAAATACACCAGAGAGCCGGATCCCTCAGGTTTTGAGCCAGTATTTAAATCCCCATCGAAAGGAGAATCTTAAATATAAAAATGAGCTTTGGGATCCGCCCTAACCTTTAAAATCATTTTGAAGACTCGAAAACATTTTTAAGAATGTTTGGAGTGATTCTGGTTTAATAAATTAAATCAGTCCCAATATATTAGAAAATGTCTGAATATTATTATTTAAATAATATTCCCATAAAGAATAATCTTTATAAAAATAATTGAAGTAGAAGTTTTAAAACTTATACTTGAAATGAATATTAAATAACCAAAGATATACTTATACGAAAGTACTATCTTTATTTGAATAATCAAAAGTGAGTTTGATTATCGACATATTATCCTTTAATAAAATAAAGAATAATAATTAGTAAATAATCAGAGTCATAAGTTCTCGAATGAATATTCAAATAATAATATTCATTAAATAAAATAAACGGAGTCATATGTCCTCGAATGAATATTCCAAATAATATTCATTAATAAAATAGACGGAGTCATAAGCTCTCGAATGAATATTCAAAATAATATTCATTAATAAAATAAAGTTATCGAATAAACCTTATTCGATTCATAGTTTTGAAAACTATATCTATATATATATATATAAATATATATATATATATAATATACTCGGGAACATCTACTCCCGATTTTAGAAAATATTCACCTTTGGGTCCCCTATACTAAGGGTATACGCAACTACTGCTTATCTCTAGCATAGGTATTATGCAACTAATAAGCATTTGAATCAACAGATATATATCAAGATTACGAAACAGACATGCATATATACCATATCACATGCTCCAATATATCGCAAGATTTGCTAATTAACCATTATGCATCTATCACAAGATAATGCATATACATATGTATACATCACAACAACAGTATAACGGGTAGAAAACTTGTCTGAGCGACTGGGGGTGATAAATGGCTTGGTACGAGTCTGGTAACCTATAAACAACATATAAGTTGGAATTAAACCAAAGTCACTTATGAATCTATACTTTAATCAATTAGACTCTAACACTCGCTTTGCGCTCAACGATTCCCTTAAGTCGCTTGAGTACCCTCGGCTCCACCATTTTTAATAAATTAACCATTAACGGTTTTAAGGCGATTCTTTCGCGAGTGCCTTACCAACTGCCTAATACACTTTACATAAATGATTCATACTCCAATTAGTCCTTTAAGGTCTTTAACCTATGTTTCAAAGTAAGGCGAGTGGTAATGGTTCGTTCGCGAAACGCCGCTACTTAAAACGGTCGTTTCTCCTAAACCGTACATCGGATTCAAACGAACCACATATAAAAACGAAGCTCATAAAATGAACTACCTCAAGTTTTTCCAATTTATATTATTCCCAAACATGAATTAAAACTATACTTAAGTGGTCTTCCTGGCGCGACAAACTCCCGTAATGAGTTCATCATCCAATTGGATATTTCTGCAACACTACCCAGAGCACTTCGATAGAAAGGCTATGGTTGGGTGATTGTTGAGTGTTGGCAGGGTCGAGTTTTCAAAATGATGTTTGCATCAAATGAAGTATCTCGTAACTTTATTTTATTTTGATGATATTTTAAAGATTGATTCTATACAAGTTTTTTTGTAGCTTAATCTATGGGATGAACTAATTATAACTCCAACTCATTACAAAACCAACCACACTCTAAGTCTACAAGAATTATGCTTCTCATGAACCATAACAACAAAACTAAACCTAATACTCAAAGTAAAGTTAGGGGTTGGAGGGGGTTATACCTTCCTTGGAGAGTGGAGAATCAAGTAATTAGCTTGGAATCACCCTTAAAAGTCCTTATCCAAGCTTAATCTAAACAAAAACTCAAGAACAAAAATTTAAGTTCTTGAAAAACACTATTCACCCTCTTCTTTTATATTTTTTAGGAAGAGATTGTGAATGAATTTGAAGCTCAAACTTATAGGATAGCTATATCTATGCATAAGGAGTATTAGATAATTACCTCACTAATTAACAAGGCTTGGATCTTAGATTTTGATTTTTTCCTTCTTGAAATAAAGAGAAAGCCGAGAGCTTCCTTTGAAGAAATGAAGTCAACTTTGTGTTTTTGGTGAAATGAATGGTTGGTTGGTTGTTTTTGGTTTTTGTTTTGATTTATTACTTTTAACCATGGTGAATTTTGTGTGGTTCTTAATCAACCAACAACACACTTCTCTTTGGTCATGCTTATGTCACCTTGTTATGTCATCCTCCCACACTTGTCCTCTTCTTATTGGTTTGATGACATCATCCTCACTAACCTCTTTGATTATCTTCTAATTACTTGGCTAATGACCGCTGATCTGTTATACGGTTCACTTAACTTTCGTTTCATTTATCGTTTGAGGGATCATACCCGGGATCTTATTACTTGGGTTTCCTTAAACTTTCTCAATACATTATATTCCTTTTATGATCCTCTCTTATAATCCTTGAATTTAAATCCTTTTTATCCTGTTACCTTATACTCAATTCTTTCGGTATCTGGTGGATTTTCGGGAAAAATCAAAGTATTCGAATTTGGATTCTGACGATCTTTACATACACTTATATATCATATAGAGTGCTAATAAGATCTCAGAATAACAATAAAAGAACCCCTACATAGTGTGGCATGAAAAGTTTTCTTATTCAGCAATATCAGCAAAAACACAATTCATAAGAGTTACAAAAAAAGTTCAAAATTTTGGGGTTATTACAGTCTCCCCTCCTTAAAAGGATTCCGTCCTGGAATCAAATAGAAAACAAATGGGGATACTTTTCTAGCATTGCGCTCTCTAGTTCCCAAGTTGATTCTTCTACATTATGATTCTGCCATAGCACTCTGACTAGCTTGATTACTTTGTTTCAAAGCACCTGCTCCTTCTTATCCATAATCTTTACTGGTCTTTCCACGTAAGTCAAATCTGGTTGCATATCCACCTGCTCGTACTCCACTATGTGCCTGGCATCCTGATGATACTTCCTTAGCATTGACACATGGAACACATTATGAACTTGTTGTAGGTTCGGGGGTAAGGCTAGCTCGTAAGCCAACTTCCCGATCCGTCTTAGTATCTCAAAAGGTCCAATGTATCTTGGGCTTAGTTTCCCTTTCTTTCCGAACCTCATTAATCCCTTCCAAAGGGATACTTTTAGTAGTAGTAAGTCCCCTACTTCATACTCCTTGTCCTTTCGGGCTAGGTCTGCATATTTCTTCTGTCTGTCTTGGGCTGCTACCAGCCGTCCTCTGATAAGATCCACTATGTCTTTTGTCCTTTGGACCACTTCGGGTCCGAGCATCTTCCGCTCTCCTACTTCATCCCAGTATAAGGGAGATCGACACCTTCTTCCGTACAGGGCCTCATAAGGTGGCATTCCGATGCTAGCATGAAAGCTATTGTTATAAGAAAACTCGATCAACGGCAAGTGATCATCCCAACTTCCTTTAAAGTCTATTGCACAGACTCTCAACATATCCTCTAGTGTCTGGATGGTCCTTTCACTCTGCCCATCCGTCTGGGGATGGTAAGCGGTACTCATATTTAACTTGGTCCCCGCACATTCTTGAAAGCTCCTCCAAAATCTGGAGTTGAACCTGGGGTCTCGGTCTGAGAGAATGGACGCTGGGACTCCATGTCGCGTCACTATTTCCTTAAGGTAAATGTCCACCAGTCTATCGACTGTGTATCTCTCATTGATAGGAATGAAATGAGCTGACTTTGTCAGTCGGTCTATAATCACCCATATGGCATCATGGTTGGCTTTCGTCCTTGGTAAACCGACAACAAAATCCGTGGCTATCTGTTCCCATTTCCATTCGGGAATCTCCAGGGGTCGTAAAAGTCCACTGGGTCTCTGGTGCTCTGCCTTTACTCTTTGGCAAGTCAAACATTTGCTTACCTATTCTGCTACGTCCCTCTTCATGTTGGGCCACCAGTAATACTCCTTCAAATCCCTATACATCTTGGTACTTCCCAGGTGAATGGAATACCTTGAACTATGGCTTTCATCCAGAATCTCATCTTTAAGCTCTTGAACGTTCGGAACCCAAATCCGGTAGGAGTACCTCATTATCCCTTTATCATCTCTCTCAGTATGGATCTCTTCTCCACTCATTGACTCTCTGCCTTCATTCATTACTTTCTCTTGGTACAATCTAATCTTTTCCAATAACTCTGGCTGCATCGAGATCTCAAACAGCTTTTCAGTTCCGATTCCGGTTACCTTTACTTCTATTTCCATTCTCTCGAAATCCTTTATCAATTCTTCCGAAGTCATTATCATTCTAAGTCTTTCCTTTCTACTAAGGGCATCAGCCACCACATTGGCTTTCCCCGGATGATAGAGAATCTCATAATCATAGTCCTTGATTAGCTCTAACCATCTCCTCTGGCGCATGTTGAGCTCTTTCTGCGTAAATATGTACTTGAGGCTCTTATGGTCTGTGAAAATCTCGCACTTCTCTCCATACAAGTAGTGCCTCCAAATCTTTAAGGCAAAAACTATTGCCGCGAGCTCAAGGTCATGAGTAGGATATCTAATCTCGTATTCCTTCAGTTGTCTCG
The DNA here is from genome assembly GCF_009905375.1 of Apium graveolens. Classification (NCBI taxonomy): domain Eukaryota; kingdom Viridiplantae; phylum Streptophyta; class Magnoliopsida; order Apiales; family Apiaceae; genus Apium; species Apium graveolens. The sequence continues at coordinate 95,040,396 of NC_133656.1, forward strand.
ACTCATACGCAATCACCTTACCGTGCTGCATAAGCACACACCCTAATCCTTTGTGCAACGCGTCACTATATATCACAAAATCTCCTTTCCCGTCTGGCAATGCCAATACCGGGGCCGTTACCAACCTTTTCTTTAATTCTTGAAAACTGTTCTCGCATTTTTCCGTCCATTCAAACTTCTCTGTCTTACGAGTAAGTCGTGTCAAAGGGGCTGCAATCTTCACAAAGTCCTGTACAAATCTACGATAGTAGCCGGCCAATCCTATGAAACTTCTTACCTCTGTGGGTGTGGTGGGCCTTTCCCAATTTGAGACCGCCTCTATCTTGGAGGGGTCGACCAATACTCCTTCTTTATTGATCATGTACTAGGAGTTAATTGAAGATTTACAGAATTTCCAAGGGTGCTCCTCTAGTTTGAGCAAATCATCTTTTTCTTCTTTGTTCCCTTGTTTTCTTTCCTAGCCCTTTGTCATTTTCCTCAATTTGGAGTTGGAGTTGTCTGTAGAATTCAGCTTCATCTTCATCACTGATATCCAACTTAGATTACATTTCCTTGAGAGTTTCATTGCTGGCAATCTTGAGTTGGTCTTCAAGTCTGAAAAATCTTCTGACTCCTTTATCATCTCTAAATTCCATCAACCAATGAGGTGATTTGTGGATTGTAATTCCCCTTTCTTGAATGAGTAAGGTTCTGGGCAAAGCATTGGGCTCCCTCCAAATTTTCCTTATGTTGGCAATCTTGTTGAGAATTTCAGTCTTGGCAGTCCTGATAAAGCCAGAATCCTTTTGTATGGCTGAAAAGACTCTAATCAAGGTAGAGTAGCCTTCATTCAGAATCCTGTAGAGAGGCCATGTTCTTTCCCCAGCTCCTTTGTATCTGAACACCAGTCTCTCTGATAGCTGTCTGTAGGCAGCTATACCCCTTACATCCTCCAGCTCATCCAGATAGAGTTCAATGTCTGAAATTTCTTTTATGTCACAGATGTGAACATAATCATCTTTAGAAATGGGTGGCTTAGGCTTAGGTTTTTGTTTTTGAGTGAATTTCTTAGAGGTTAGGGGAGGTGTAGATTTGGATTTTCTTTTCTGTTTCTTTGGTAGTGGAAGAGTGGTTAAAAAGGTAGGCAATTTGATGGTGTCCCAATCAATAGGTTCCTCTTTTGGGATGATTAGTTCACCATGGATGTTTATAGTGGGATCAGCAACACAAGGTTCAGGTATGGAAGGTAGTGGTTTAGATATTGATTTAGTTTCTTCTGTGTTATCTTCACTCCTTCTATGTGCCTTGGCCTTTCTTCTGTTTCCCTTCTGCCATTCCTCTCTTTCCTCCATACTCTCACCAAATATACTCCCAAAAACCTCATCTAGGTTTGCAATCTTGTCTTCACCCCTGACTTCAATTCCTTTCTCTCCTTCAACTTGACTTGACTTTAGCTGTTGTTCAAGCTTTGCTTGTGCTCTTTTGTCAGCCTTGAGTTTTTCAGCTTCTTTCTTCAACCTTTTGGTTTCTTCCCTCTTGGCCTTTGGAAATTTGGGATGTCCTTGCATCACACAGATACTCTTTCCCTCTCTAAAGATAATGGCCATGTTCATTCTTTCAACTATGTCCTTGGTCTCCTTGTGCTTTTTGATGTTAGCACCCATAACTTTGTCTTCATCAGGCTTTGGAAGAGGAAAGTCCACTTCTTTCATCCGAGCAAAGTCTAGGGGGTTCTTTGTGGAGTCCTTGATGGATCTAGTGTTGGGCTTAAGAACTATAGGTTTTAGATTCTTGAAAGAAGTCTCTCCAACCTTATTCCTCCTTTCTGGCTTGTGCTCCATAATGATTGGTTCAACCTTTGTGCTATGTTTCACAGATATTGATTTATCTTGTGTTGAGCCAAACACTTGTTGCACCCTTTCATCAATTCTCCTCCTTTGCTCTTTCACTTGAATTTCAGCTGCTGCTAGCTGGATTAGGTCAATTCCATCAGGCTTTCCTTTGATTTGCATAATTGGAGAAGTAGTGATGGCAGGAACTAGCACTTTAGATATCTGGATTTTTGTAGTTGGCTCTCCTTCCCCTTCCCTTTTTCTCTCCCCCTTTTTGTTATCATCAAGGAGAGGGGTCAAGCCTTGTGCCTTTGTCAGCTGCATAAGTAGACTTGTTTGAGATTGTTGGTTGTGAAGAATGCTGGCCACAGAATTTTCAATAACTTGGACTCTGTCTTCTAACTTAGCCAGCCTCTTTTCAATATTTGAATCCTTTTTCAATCTTAACAATAAGTCATTCATTGTACCATAGGGCATGACTGAATCCAATTTTTCAGAATTGTAGGATTTCAAGTCAGCAATATCCTTCTTGAGTTCATCCACACTCAGATTCTGTCTTACTTGCTGCAACTTCATGAGATGCAGTGAGTCCAGGTGAGCTGTAAGGATTGCCTTGGTACCAGCATGTGAAGTTTTCTGAATGGCCTGTTGGATAGTACTGATTTGTTTGACTAAGGAGACATTGAATTACCCTGATGTAGACTCCTTTGTCAAGGCCCATTCAGGTAAATTTGGAATAGAACTAGGGCCTTCATCTCCCCCTAAGTTCATGCTTCCATCAAAAGAAACAGAGTCATCATCATCAGAATTTACTCCAAATTCCTCAAATGACTCACCAGCTGTAGAAGGCATCTTGTTAATAGCAGCTTTATCCCTTTGAAGAGATTCTGTTGTATGTACTAGATGTAGTGTCTTTTCTGCCTCCTCATTGCCCTGAGCAGCCAACAACTGATAGGCTGACACAGGATGAGTAAAAGTGTCAGCATCCAAGGAAATGTTATCAATTACAGCTTTGTAATGTTGCTAAAATTGTCTTTCCTTTTCAGCATCATCCACAATCATTGACTCACTAGCAATGGCTGGATCCACCCTTATATCTGCTGTACCTGCCTTTCTCTCTTTTTCTCTATATTCTTGCATCAGGGGCTCCCCCTGGCTCACACTCCTCACTTCCTCACCTTCACCTACTAAGGTGGTACTCCTCTCACTTACTTTTGCCATGCTGGAAGAAATAGCATGTATATTTGAGCTCTCAATCTCTCCTTTTGCCTGGGTGCAACCCAGCCTCTCACTCAAATTGTCACTCCCTTACCTCAGTCCTAAAAGTGATTATACAGTAATCATGTCTTCTACACTTGAAATTGTTTCAGTTGTGTGTGTAGAGACTATCAACGGATATGAAATAGCCGTTGAAGGTGACACTGATGGTATCAACGGATAACTGCTGTTAAGCTTATCCGTTGAAGAACAACCACTTGTCAACGGATGAGTGATATCCGTTGAAGAAGGAAAAGAAGTAGAAATTGAAAGTGATATAACTGTTGAATCTGTGTGGATTGATTTGAGTTTTGGTGACACAGATCCTTCAATTACATCTGAAAGAATTTGCGGGTGATCCAACAAATCATCTAAAAGATGATGATCACCTGTATTTGAGTGGGGCTCCTCCCTGAGTTGTAAAGAGGGAGAATCAGGAATTGATGGGAATAACATATCCACATCCAGAGATGGTGATGAAGTGTGTGGTGATTGATGTGTGTTAATTGTGAGAGAATGGGGCTGTGACTCCACATTTGTTGGAGCCACATCAAACTGAGTTTGAGAAGGCATAGATACAGATGGATGTATCTGTGCAGTGTGTGCACCCTGTGTAGAAGATTGGGTCCTAGCCCTCTTTCTTCTAATAAAAGCTTTTGTTGGTGAGTGTTTGGCTTCTGTGTCCCTCCCTCGTTTGATCTGTGTTCCTGGTTGGGAACTATTTTCAATAGTTACAACCTTTTGGGAGAATGCAGCTAGGGATGTGCTAGTAACCTTTTCAACCACCACAGCTTTTTGAGAAACTGTGGCTTGGCTAGCTTGGGAAACACTTATCTCTCCTTCCTTATCCTGGGGGTTTCTTTGATGTTCACCCCTCCCCTCACCACTCACACCCTGTTCACTCCCCTCAGGGTTAATGGTAGGTGTTACAACTATTGTCTTTTGAGAAACAACAGAGGTGGTTTTCTTTGTCTTTGATTTTGAAAGTTTAGTTTTGGTGACCTTGGTAGGATTCTGTTGGGGCATTGTCACAGATTCCATGGGCACACTAGAAGATAAAGAAATAGAGGGGTTGGAAGAAGTAGGAGTTGTAGAGACAATTACCTCACTTACCTGAGGTGCATCCATGATTGGTAAATATACCAATGGTACACTGCTGTTGAGATCCATTCTCAATAAATCTGCAAGAACTCTTTTCTCTTGTGCCCAGCACTTGAGTTTGTTATTCTCATTGGTTATGACCAAACCTTCAGCAACATGGTTAGCCAATAACATAAAGAATCTAGCATAATAGATGTTATTCGGTCTATTAGCTTTGTTACCTAATCTAGTACCCAATTCTAGCATAACATAATTGCTAAAGTTAAAATACTTATCAGAAACAAGCATATAGAGCATATTAACAAGAGATGAAGTTATGGCATCAAAATTACTAATTTTCCCAGAGAAAACCTTGATAAAGGCATCCCCAAGAAAACTCCATTCTTTCCTAAGGCCTTTTCTTTTAATACTCCCTAAACTAGCAGAGTTAAGAGAATAACCTATGGAATCTAACATGTTGGATACATCATTATCAGTGTGTGGTGTCATGACATTGTTCTCAGGCAATTTAAAACATGCTAGTAAATCATCACAGTTAACACAGTGATTTTTACCTTTGAGAGTGAAAGAGATGGTCATATCTATGGAGTTGAACTCAGCAGTTGTCCAAATCTCCTCAACTACTTCACAGTAAATCGTTGGGGCTTCCAGCATTGCATAGCTAAGTTTACAGTTTTTGATGAAGTCCATCATTTTGTGATAATCTGAGTAGGCTTCATTCTTTGCTACCAAAGCTATGAAATTGTTCTTCTCATAGATGAACCCAGATTGAGACATAATTTTTACTACTGGTGCCATTGTTGTGAGTAGAAATTGCAGAGAATAACTTGAAGGTTTTGTAGAGAGTAAATGGTAAAAGCTTTGAAGTTTCAAGAAAGCGTAAAGTAAAAATGAAAAATCAGAAGGGCTTATATACTTTCTTAAATTAAAAAGCATAAATAAAAGATTAAATAATAAATATATGTAAGTGAGTTTCAGCCGTTTAAGAATAAACTGTATGTATTCTAAAAACTACCTTTAAAACAAATACATACAGCTGTATGTATGAGTATCAACGGTTAAGAAAATAGAATCAACGGCTGTGTAACACCTGAATCGACTGATGTGACATTTCAACGGATAAAGTAAACTGTCATCCGTTGAAAGGTACTTCAGTTTTATCCGTTGACGGATAAAAATTCCAGAAATGTATATGTCTTTCAATGGATAATGAACATCCGTTGACAGAACAATTTTGACTTTCAACGGATAGGAAATATCCGTTGATGGAATAATCTTTGTTAAGAAGTCAAATTTGTTCTAGCAACTAATACATTTCAGGCTTCAATTCAAATTGCAATTAGGACATAAATTTTATGAGTAATTAAGCATACCTAGCTCACTTACCAATCTTGTGAATGTTGATTCATCAAGTGGCTTGGTAAATATGTCTGCAATTTGTTGTTCACTTGGAACAAAATGTAGTTCCACTGTACCATTCATGACATGCTCTCTGATGAAGTGGTACTTGATATCAATGTGCTTGGTCCTTGAGTGCTGCACAGGATTCTCTGTTATGGCTATGGCACTTGTGTTGTCACAAAAGATAGGAATTCTATCAACATGAAGTCCATAATCAAGGACTTGATTCCTCATCCATAACACTTGAGAGCAGCAACTTCCAGCAGCAATGTATTCAGCCTCAGCTGTAGAAGTAGAGACTGGATTTTGCTTTTTGCTAAACCATGATACAAGCTTATTTCCCAGGAATTGGCAGGAGCCTGTTGTACTTTTCCTGTCTATTTTGCAACCTGCATAGTCTGCATCTGAATAACCAATTAGATCAAAGCCAGATTCTCTAGGATACCAAATACCATATCTGAAAATCCTCTTAATAGTAATGAAGTGAGACTCCCTAGGATCAGCTTGAAATCTAGCACACAGACATGTAGCAAACATTATATCTGGTCTGCTAGCAGTTAAATATAAAAGTGAACCAACCATGCCTCTATAACTTGTAATGTCCACAGACCTTTCAGTCTTATTCAATTCAAGTTTGGTGGCAGTGGCCATGGGAGTTTTTGCAGATGAACATTCCATTAAGTCAAACCTTTTTAGAAGATCATGAATATATTTAGTTTGACTAATGAAAATTCCATCACTAACTTGTTTAACTTGTAAACCAAGAAAATAGGTTAGTTCTCCCATCAGGCTCATTTCATACTTACTTTGCATTAGCTTAGCAAACTTTTTGCAAAGTTTATTATCTTTAGAACCAAATATTATGTCATCTACATAAATTTGAACAAGTATACTAGAGCCATTAATATTCCTAAAGAAGAGAGTTTTATCAACAGTACCTCTAGTGAAGTGATTCTCCAAAAGGAATTTTGATAGGATTTCATACCAGGCTCTAGGTGCTTGCTTCAGTCCATAGAGTGCTTTCAACAGATAATACACATAGTCTGGAAAATTTGGATCTTCAAACCCTGGAGGTTGACTTACATAGACTTCTTCCTCCAATTTCCCATTTAGAAATGCACTCTTGACATCCATTTGATAGACTTTGAAATTGGCATGGGCTGCATAGGCTAGAAAAATTCTGATGGCTTCTAGTCTTGCAACAGGAGCATATGTTTCATCAAAATATATTCCCTCTTGTTGAGAATAGCCTTTAGCAACCAATCTGGCTTTGTTCCTTATGACAATGCCATTTTCATCCATCTTGTTTCTGAATACCCATTTTGTGTCAATAGGACTCTTGTTCTTTGGTTTGGGTATCAGCTTCCAAACTTTTTTTCTCTCAAATTGGTTCAGCTCTTCCTGCATAGCTAATATCCAATCTGGATCCAATAAAGCTTCTTCCACTTTCTTAGGTTCCTCCTGAGATAGAAAACTACTATACAGACATTCATCTTGAGTAGCTTTTCTTGTTTGCACTTTAGATGATGCATCACCAATGATCAGTTCAAAGGGATGATTCTTGGTCCATTTCCTTTGAGGTGGAAGATGTGCTCTAGATGAGGTGGCCTCAGTATTGTCATGATGTGAGACAGAGTGTTGATTAGTTGAAACTCCCCCTGAGTTGTTGGTTCTTTGCAGGGAATTTGGAGTTCTATCAACTGATGATGTAAATCAATTATCCGTTGATGAACTATGATCAACGGATGCTTCATTTTGTACTTCAACGGATGATGCACTATGTCTTTCAATGGATACTGCATTGCCTCTATCAACGGATGCAGAATTTTGTGCATTATCCAAGGGCATATTTTGAATCCCTTTTGAAGTGTCATCTCCATCAATCTCCTCTTCACTATCATCACAATATATCTCAATATTGTCAAATTTGAGTCTCTCATTGTGTCCCTCATCTGTTAGTCCATCAATCTTTTTATCATCAAACACAACATGCACAGATTCCATAACAATGTTGGTTCTTAGATTGTAGACCCTATAAGATTTTCCAGCTGAGTAACCAACAAATATCCCTTCATCAGCCTTTGCATCAAACTTCCCTTTATGGTCAGATTGATTTCTCAGTATAAAGCATTTACATCCAAAGACATGAAGAAAGTTTAGAGTTGGTTTTCTTCTCTTGAACAACTGATAAGGAGTCATGCCTTTAGTTTGATTGATCAAAGAAATATTCTGAGTGTAGCAGGCACAATTAACAGCTTCAGCCCAGAAATATGTTGGTAACTTTGATTCTTCAAGCATTGTTCTGGCAGCCTCAATCAAAGATCTGTTCTTTCTTTCAACTACCCCCATTTTGCTGAGGTGTTCTTGGAGCTGAGAACTCATGCATGATTCCATTTTCTTCACAGAACAGCCTTATTGACAAATTCTTGAACTCAGTTCCATTATCACTCTTGATATTCCTAACCTTCAAGTCAGGATGATTATTGACTTGCCTGATGTGATTGATAATGATTTCACTTGCTTCATCCTTTGATCCAAGAAAATAGACCCATGAAAACTTTGAGAAATCATCTACAATCACTAAGCAATATCTTTTTCTTGCAATTGACAATACATTGACTGGTCCAAACAAATCCATATGCAGCAGCTGTAATGGTTCATCAATTATTATTTCAAGCTTCTTTTTGAATGATGTTTTCCTTTGTTTGCCTTCCTGACAAGCATCACACAAACCATCTCTTGAGAATTCAACAAGAGGAATTCCTCTGACTAAGTCCTTTTTGACTAGATCATTCATTATCTTGAAATTCAAATGGGATAGCTTCTTGTGCCATAGCCAATTCTCAACTGAACTTGCTTTGCTGAAGAGACAAGTAATAGATTCTGCATCTGTAGAGTTGAAGTCAGCTATGTACACATTCCCTTTTCTAACTCCAGTTAGAACCACTTTGTTGTCTTTCTTGCTGGTGACAACACAGGCTTCTGAATTGAAGGAAATTGTATTCCCTCTATCACATAGTTGACTGATACTCAGTAAGTTGTGCTTGAGACCATCAACTAATGCAACTTCATCAATGATGACATTCCTTGTTGAAATCAAGCCATATCCCATAGTAAACCCTTTGTTGTCATCTCCAAAGGTTATGCTAGGGCCAACTCTCTCCTTAAACTCAGTGAGCAGGGAGAAATCTCCTGTCATGTGTCTTGAACAGCCACTGTCCAAGTACCATAGATTTCTTCTTTTTCCCTGGTTGCTTGATGAACTAACTTCATTTTCCTCAGAATCAGCCATGAGAGCCAAGTTGACATATTCCACATCTTCATCCTCTTCTTCTCCATCAGCTGCCCAGTCTTTTTCTTGAGTAATAAAAGCCCTCTCCTTTTGCTTGAGCAGATCAAAATATTTCTTTTTGTAATCTACTTGGTCAAATTTCTTCTTTTCAGAAGTTGGCTTTCTGCACTCATTTGCAAAGTGTCCACTTATACCACAATTGAAACACTTGAACTTGGATTTGTCCACCATGTTCTTATGAGGTTTAGTGGCTCTAGTGTTTTTCCTAAATTTCATCTTTGCAAATCTCCTGGACAGAAATGCAAGATGCTCATCAATACCATCAGAGTCATCTTGGCTGGAGTTGTCTTCATTCTCAGCAACTTGCTCCTTACCCTTGCTTGATTCTGATTTGCTTGTGCCATCTTTGGAGTTTGATGTAGATCTCACAGTTTCTTGTCTGCATTCTTTCTCATTTTCAGCTACCAAGGCAACTGAACCTCCTTTCTTTCTTCCCTTCTCCAATACCCCATCCTGTTCCAGCTCTAGTTCATAAGTCTTCAAGATTCCATATAATCTTTCAAGAGTGAAGTCCTTATAATCTTGAGAGTTTCTCAAGGAGACAGTCATGGGTTTCCATTCCTTTGGCAAGGATCTTAAAAATTTAAGATTTGAATCCTTCACCTGGTACACTCTACCATACAGCTTCAGTCAATTCAACAGCTTTTGGAATCTATTGAATGTGTCATTTAAAGATTCATTTTCTTCAAAATGAAAATACTCATACTGTTGAATGAGAAGCTGCATTTTGTTTTCTTTTACTTGTTCTGTACCTTCACACAGTAGCTGAACTGTGTCCCAAACCTCTTTGGCAGTTGTGCAATTTATCACATTATCAAACATATCCTTGTCAAGACCATTAAACAAAATGTTCATAGCCTTCTTATCCTTGTGGACTTCTTCTGTGTCTTCCATTGTCCATTCTAATCTAGGTTTTGGAATGGATTGACCAACAGCAATTGTGGCCGTAGCAACTGTGGCTACTTTGTGGGGAATGTGAGGACCATTCTCAATGCAGTTTACATAACCTTCATCTTGGGAGAGTAGATGAAGGTGCATTTTCACCTTCCAATGGTGATAACTGTCTTTGTCAAGAACTGGGATTTTTACTCCAATATCCTTCTTACTCATCTTTGTTAGTTTCCAAGATCTTTAAACTCTTTGTGTGTCAAGAGCTTGCTCTGATACCAATTGTTATTCCTAGTGGACTAACAATGAGATTTACAGAAGGGGGGTTGAATGTAAATCTCAAAACTTTTTCAAGTTTTGAGCAGTTTTAAAGGCTTTGTGTTCAAGATAAACAAGTGTGTGAATTGCTTTAAGCTAATACAGACAGATATATATTCAAGCACTAATGTAAAGAACATAACAGACCTTAAAAACTTTTCTGGTGGATTGTTGTTCCACCAGAGATGGTATTTCAGAAAATCTGTGATTCAAGATGTTGATCACAGCTGCATCCTAGTACAAACTAGATAATTTTTCTCTCAAGATTTTTCTAAACAGCACTGGAAAAATTCTTTTCTAATTACTAGCTGCTACTTGGTTTATATATCACCAAGTGTACAAGTGAAGACAAAGATAAAAATACAATATTCAAATAAGTTCTCCACTTGTTTCTTCTCCATATTACTCAAGTACTTTGTTGACTATTGCCTCTTTGTACTAGAGTAGAACGGCTGCTTTTTCTGATGTTCCTGAAATTAGGCTTCCACATTTCAGTTGTCTCTGTCAACCCATGTGCCTCTGTCTGCTGTTATAACTACCACTTATCAACTGCTATTTAACAGAACATCCGTTGAAGCCTTCATCCATTGATGGCTTTATCCGTTGATGTGTTAGCAGTTGAAGCTCTATCCGTTGAAGCTTTAGAGACATCCGTTGAAGCTTTGTTTCTCATCCGTTGAAGGTCTTTAAGATATCCGTTGATACCACTTCATTTATACAAAATTACAAGGCATGAAATATTTACAATTGGCCTTCCTATTTGCATATCTTCTAGTAGTCAACATGACTTCTATTTTCTCTCAACTTCTAAGAATTATATCTTAAATACAGAGATTGAAATGTGCTACAACACTAGACTTATTTCTAAGTAAAGCTGCACCATCAACGGATAGCCAAAGTGGTCTTATCCGTTGAGGCTACAAACACTAAACATCTACTTAAGTGTTTTGTTAAACATATCATCAAACTAATGCACATATATTCCTAACACTTTTCTATCTCAAACTAAACCTAAAAAGGTTGAAGAAGCTCTGCAAGATGTTGACTGGGTCACAGAAATGCAAGAGGAACTCAATGAGTTTGAAAAGAACAAAGCCTGGATTCTTGTGCCAAGACCAAAGAACAGATCTGTAATTGGCACAAAGTGGGTGTTCAGAAACAAAACTGACAGTGAGGGCATTGCTACAAGGAAAAAATCTAGACTAGTTGTAAAGGGTTACTCACAACAAGAAGGTATTTATTATGATGATATATTTCCTCCAGTTGCAAGGTTAGAGGCAATACGAATATTTCTTGCGTATGCTCCTCACTAGAAGTTTAAGGTGTTCCAAATGGATGTGAAGAGTGCATTATTAAATGAAGAACTTGAAGAGGAAGTTTATGTTGAACAGCCTCTAGGGTTCATTGATCCAAGGTATCCAGATCATGTCTACTTACTGGATAAAGCACTCTATGAAATGAAGTAAGCTCCAAGGGCCTGGTATGAAACACTAGCTCTAATTCTGCTAGAGAGTGGTTTCACAAGAGGTACAATTGATAAAACTCTCTTTTATAAATATCATGGTAAGGACTTGTTATTAGTACATATATATGTTGATGATATCATTTTTGGATCTACTAATGATAAACTTTATGAAAGATGTGCAAAGCTAATGCAGTCTAGGTACCAAATGAGTATGATGGGAGAATTGAGTTATTTTTTGGGTTACAAGTCAAACAGACTGATGAAAGAATCTTCATAAATCAATCCAAATAGACCATAAATCTACTCAAAAGATTTGGAATGCAAGATTGTTCAACTGCATCAACTCATATGGCCACTACAACCAAGTTAGATTTAAATACTGGTTCTTCAGTAGATATAACTAACTACAGAGGTATGATTGGCTCACTCCTATATCTGACTGCAAGTAGACCTGATATCATGTATGCTACCTATCTCTGTACAAGGTTTCAAGCTGACCCTAGAGAACCTCATCTATTAGATGTGAAAAGAATTTTTAAGTATCTCAAAGGCACCATGAATCTGGGATTATGGTATCCTAGAGATTCAGACTTTAAGCTAATTAGATATTCAGAGGCTGATTTTGCAGGATGTAAAATAGACAGGAAAAGCACTTCTGGAAGCTACCAATTTCTTGGAGGCAGATTGGTTCCTTGGTACAGCAAGAAACAAAAGTCAATTTCTACATCAACTGCAGAAGCAGAATATATTGCTGCAGGAAGCTGTTGTGCTCAGATTCCATGGAAGAAGAATCAGCTGCTGGATTATGGGTTAGACTATTCATCTGTTCCTATATATTGTGATAATCAAAGTGCTATTGTAATGACAGGAAATCCAGTGCAGCATTCAATGACTAAGCACATCAGTATCAGATACCATTTCATAAGGGAACATGTGGAAGCTGGTACAATGGTATTGGTCTTTGTTCCAACATATCAGCAAGTAGCAGATATATTCACCAAGCCTCTCTGTGATGTCACATTCACAAGATTGGTGAATGAATTGGGAATGATATCAGGACAATTCTCAAACTCTGATGATCAAGTCTGTTGATATTTTTGAAGCATGATATCTTATTATTTGTCAGTATTTGTTAGATACTGATTCTTATGCTAAATGTTGATGTCATGATAACATGCAAATTGTGCTAAATGATCTTATGTGAAAATTGCATGTTGAACTACTGATTATGCTTATAAACTCTGTTATTAGTTAAACTTTCTTTGACTAATAGTTTATGTCAGTAGTTGATAAGTTCTGATAATTATAATTAAAATACTGATAATGATCAAGACTTGTTTAATTGTTATACTATATTGATCTATTTGAACTTGTTCGAAATAAATTGCTAAGCAGTATTTTTAATTAATCAGTGAGTGAGTGGAATATCGTTTAGTTGCTTAAATGTGTTAGTTCTGATGTAAGTATCTGGTAATACTTGAGTATTTTCATAGGGAATAGGAATATGAAGAGAGAGCTTACTTTTTGTTTACCTAGATACGCGTAATCGTGTATGCTCATTATGTCTAATAATTGCATGGTCAATAAAAGAGTCTCTTCAGTTTCTACTTTCTTTTCTATAAATACAACCCTCCACTCTCAAACTGACCTTTCACTTCAAACACTCATTTTTCAAGACTTCTTGAACACAACTCCTCATCTTCTCAGATGTTCATGGCTCAACGTCTGTTTTGCACTCGTACTATTGTTGGAAACTACTATCCTGCCTTTAAGTTCGAAGAGGGTCGTGTCTATTATGACCTCCGGGGACATAGAGTTAAGATTAATGATCAAATATTTAGGCCTTATGATGTTCCATCATTAGTCTTTGAGGAGTTGTCGATCGATCAACAACTGGATTTCCAGTTATTTTAGTTAGAAATGACTCTTGAAGATGAGCGCTTAGCAGAAGAGGCTGAGAAGCAGAGACTTAAAGCTTTCAAACTTCAAGAGAATATCATTTCTCTTGCAGGTATAATAAGTAGAATCTATCACCGCCGATCCATGAAGAAGCAAGAAGCTCTTAAGAAGTTGAAGATAAGATAGTGTTTTAGGAATAGCTCTAGCTTGTGTTAGGATTATTTAATGATTCTGTCTTGTATTCATCTTCTTCATAATTAATAAAAATCCTTAAGCTTCTTTTTATTTCTAAGTGATTATTTGTTTACTTTCTTATATGTTCTTGAATGATCTTAAATGTTAAATTCAAATCAGTACTACATGCTAAACTTCGAATGTTTATAATAGTGCATGTGAATAAACTAATCTCTGTTTAAGTTCATGTGACACTTCAGTACAGATTGAGCACTACAGGAACTAACTTTTGTTAAAGAGGAAAATTTAAGGAAGATTTAATTCTTAATCATTAAGAATTATAATCTTTGAGTGTTGCATACAATTCAAGGTCTATTGAAACTTTCTTTTTCTGATCAAGAAAGTAGTCCACACTCAATCTCAAATTTCATATATCTTATATCTTAAATTTCTTATCACAACTGAAACACTTGAATTCTTTTCTCAAATGTTGCCAAAAATCAAGTGACATAATTCTTGAATTGTGTTCACCACTCGGAAACAACATTAAGTTGGTTAGAGACTACTCGCTGAGGTAGATCTTAATGATACTAACAAAGACACAGAGGTTTTATTAGTTTTTACTGAAGACTCTGTGATAGCTTTAAATAAACACATTCAGGTGTTAGTTCTTTGCAAGAAGAACAAAGGTTTAAAATCATGGTACATGACAGTAACCTGATCAAATCCTCTCCAATTCAAATGGAGGTTCTCATTATTGATGAACAACAACTGTCATAACCACAGTATAAACTATGAGCCTAATTGTGAATTCACAAGGTATAAATATTGTTATTACTTTATCAGTATTTATTTTAAATATTGATTTAGTTCTTTCAGCATTTATAGTATATTTTTCATGACATAAATCGTGTTGGCATGATTAGTACTAGACCTTGTTTAAGGACTACCTCTAGTTATATGACCAGAGATCACCCTTATTTAGCCACCTCTTATTTATGTAGGACAATCTTTCTGAGCATTTTGTGTGAGATGTGTGAAAAGATTGAGAGAAAAACAGAATTTAAGAGAGGCAGGATCCTTCTTGGCAAAAAGAGAGTTAGATGAGGGATAGGATTTAGTAATCCTTGTGAGGAAGCTCCGACTATTGAAAGTCATGAGATGTGTGGTGTGAGGAGTAGTGAGACTACTTTAAAAGAATAGAGAGATTAAGGTTTATTTGCTATATGTTTGCAGGTGCTCAGAGTCCTAAAGAAATAAATGCTGAAAAGTAGTGTGTTGAATCTCAAGAACAATCTGATACACCAAGGCTATTAATCTCCCTGCAAGTCTACGTACTGATACTTTCTTGTAGTCCATACATTCTATTATTCCACCAAATGAGACAATCCCTGTTTTTGTTGAAAAAGAGTCCATTTACTCTACTCTACCATCATCAGAGGAAATCTCAGTTGTTGCTGAAGATGTAGTAGCACAACAGTCTATTCATAAACTTTCATCCATTTCAGAATCACCACAGCATGTTACAGGAACTGATGTTCAGGAAGTTAATCTTGAAGCTCCAATTCATTTAACTACAATACTTGAAGATGTGGAGTAAATTTTTGAAGGTGTGGAAGCTTCTAAAACTACTGGATCATATATTGCACCAATTTCTCATTCAAATCTTCATGCTAAAGCTTGTGATAAAGTTCAGCAATTAGTGCAAAAATCCGGTTGTCGTTGAAGAATCTAATGATGGTGAAAAGGCTAATGTTTCCAATGCTATTATAGATCCTAAAGATGATCTATTCTTCCCTGAAGATATGCCTATGCATGTGAGACAACAGAATCTGAAAGAGTTTGATGCTACAAAAGAAAAGGATGATTCTGGTAATCTCTGGAATGCTTATTGGAAAGATAATATGTATCCTATTTATAGAACACAAGCTGTTGCACATCTGGAAATAGCAGAACAGAAGATTACAAATCCTGATATGCTGAATCATCTGAAAGTATCAACTTTAGTTGTCTGATCTTTACACACAGCTCATGAAGCAACTACTACTCAAATCAATCAGATTAAAGAACCTTTGATTGCTTCAAAGCTGACTACTCATCAGGAAATTCAGAAACAAGTTTCACCAATAGTTGACAGACAAATTTCAATTGAAGCCAGTCAAGCTAGATTGGAAGCTAAACAAGATCAAATGTATGCTCAACTTACAGAAGTACATAATTCAATGGAGCTGATTCTTTCTCTACTTCTTGGTGATGATGCCAAAAAGGGGGAGAATATTAATAAATTTAAATGCAAACAGCTGTTATTGACAAGTACTGATGCGGAAAATTCTGATGGAGGTAATAAGGGGGGCAGAAGGATAGCAAAAGGAGAAAATAAGAAGAGTTAAAGATTTAACTGTTGTTGATGAAGACCAGGGTATTCTGGAGATAGAAGCTGGTGCTGAAGCAAGTTAAATTTCTCAATCTCTGGAAGACAACAGCTAAGGCAAATGGAGGAAGACTTCAAAAAATCCATGAAGACAACAAATGTTGATATTGCTGTAATTTTTTAAGTACTTTATGAAGATGATCCTTTTAACAGACCAACCAGAGGAGTAGTTATAAGGGAAATCAGTCAAGCAGAAGATCTCATATCATAAGTTACAGTAATTGTTGACTTGAAGCTTAAAGGAAAAGAGAAGATAGGAGAGAAGTCAAAGTTTTCAAAGTCTAAAGTCAAAGCTGTTGTTGAAAAGAAGAAAAAGGAAAATTATTGAATCAAAAATCATCCAAGCTGGTCAAAGAAGGAAGATTTCTGGAAGCATTCTGAGCTGAGGAAGTGGAATTAACATCTGACATTGCTCAAGTTAAAGAAGCAGTTCAGGATGAAGAGTAAAGTCTGATATTCACTGAAGCAAGATTGAATATGCATACTTGATTCCTGCATTTAGATAGTTTTGACATCATCAATTGGAGCTTGTCTATAATTTCATAATGAACAAGTTGGGGAGATTGTTAGGAGCAATTGATGATATCAAACTGAAACTATCAGAAGCATTGACGGATGATAAAATACAAGTATCGATGGATGATGACTACAAGCATCGACGGATGATGATGATATCGATGGATAATGATAACGGATGATGATGTCAATGGATGATGAAATCAGTGTTTGTCACATCAGTTGATCTTTGAGGAGGAAAAGGAAATAGGAACCCAAATCGATGAAGGACTTTATCTCAGAAGCAATTTTATAGGTTTTCTTGTTATTAATAAAATAGGATTCCTTATACATTGGTAGTTGTGCTCTATATAAAGCACAGATTAGGTTCATGCTATATGCATTGCGACATTGTTATATCTTTCACATAACCTAGCAGCTCTCAAGGATATTTGTTCATCCTTTTGAGAGAGTACGATTGTAATAAGTTTTTATCAGTTAATAAAAAAAATATTGATTCTGTTGAAGCTTTGTCAAATTGATTGTATTAACTGTATTCACCCCCCCCCCTCTACAGTTAATCAAGGGCCTAACACGGGTTATAAGTCACTGACACAAGCCTAGATTATCGGGAATGGGTAGAGGGTTGGAATAAAGAGAAAGAAATAGAAAGATAGGACGTAGAGAAGATGAGTGCGACTGTATAGTAGGTTTTGGTATGATTCGTGTTGTGATTCGAGATTCTTATCAAGTGATGTGTGTGGCCCCAGATGCTCTTCTGGGGTGGGCCAGATAGGTGTTAGAGGATCTTGCGAGGCTTGGTGGACCAGAGTTTCAATGGAGCTAGACAATATAGATGTTGTGGCAGTTGTTATATGTATATTAGTGTGTAGTGTGTATCAGCAGACTTTTGGTTTGTATATATATAGACTAGATTTGTTGACTAGTGTGTAGGCCTGTTGTACCCTTTTACTTCTGTTGAAGTGTTTTCACGCTTATACTATCAAACTTTGAAATATATATATATATATATCAGTACCTTTCCTTTTCCAGCATTGTCATTTATATTATTGCACCTGTTTTATCTTACTTTACTTACTGCACCAGTTATAAACCCTTGTGATAACATGTACCCTTTCCCCTTGATTGTTTACATTCTGTAAAGAAGCATGCAATTTACTTAGCTCAATGATTAAAAATGCTTTCAAAAAGAGATATTTCTATTTTACAAAAACTTTTCATATAAAAGGATTTGATTTAAAGGCTAAATAAGTTGTTCGATTCTTTACAGAAAAATGCCTCCTAGAAGAAAATACTCGTTCTACCAACCAGATTAAAGAAACCAACAACAACAACCAAGACAACAATAACCAGAATGTAAATCCGAGTCCTATAAACCCAACTGTAGCCCAGATTTTTTAGATCTTGGCTCAACAAACAGTCAACCTGACTCAACAACAACATATACAAGCCAATCCCCAGGTAACTTTTAAGACTTTTCAAGTGGTGAATCCACCGGAATTCAAAGGTTCTTTAGATCCAATTGAAGCAAGAGTTTGGTTAAAGGAGATTGAGAAGTCATTTTCTTTAGTCAAGGTGGGAGAGGAACAAAAAACCGAGTTTGCACATTACTATTTGAAGAATGAAGCCACCTACTGCTGGGAAACTGTTAAGACATTTGAAGGTACGAATGTTATTGCTTGAGATAGATTCAAGGAGTTGTTTTTAGAGAAGTATTTTCCTCAGTTTGTTCAGGATCAAATGAAATTGAAGTTTCTAGAGTTAAAGTAGGGGAATATGTAAGTAGTAGATTATGAAAGTAAGTTAAAGTAGGGGAATATGTAAGTAGCAGATTATGAAAGTAAGTTTGAGGAATTAGCAAGAGTAGTACAGAAAGCCATGATTAAGGAGATAGAAAGTGAAATATCACAAAAGGAGAAGGAAAGTAAGAAGAGGAAGTTTGAGGGAAATGAAGGACAATCACAAGCAGGGAAGTTTCCAAATGTTGGTAATCAGAAGAAAGCAAGGTTTCATTCCAGAAGGAATTTTAATTTCCGGAAGCAAAATACAGGCGACGGAGAACAAGGCAACCGTCCAGCCACTGGAAACCAGCCAAATCAGCAGAAGCTAGCTTTACCAGAATGCCAAGTATGTGGAAAGATACATGGAAAAGTTTATAATAAGTTAAATGTGGTTTGTTATAGATGCAACCAGAAGGGGCACTATTCAAGGGAGTGCCACAATCAACCAGCCAGAGAGCCAGCAAATAAGGATCAACCTGTCAGGAATCAAGCAGGAAAGGTTCCAGCAATTGGGTTTACATATTTCAAGTGTGGAAATCCAGGACATATAGAAAGGGATTGCAAGACACCATTTCTAGTCAGTAATGAGCTGAGAATTATGGGATCTATTCCAGTAGTGAATGAGCCTCCCAGAGCTAGAGTTTATGATATGTCTTTGAAGGATGTTATTCAAGACACTGATGTTGTGGCAGGTATGCATATTGTGAATTTTTAATGTGCCAAGTGTTAGTAGATTTGGGAGCAACTCGATCATATATTTCTCAAGATTTTGTTGATAAGTTGAATTGTCCAGTTGATTGTATCATTAGCAAATCAAGAGCGTGTATATGTTAACCAAGTGTGTGCAGTCTGTGAAATTGAGATTTCTAGAAATAAGTTTTGTGCTGACTTGATACCATTTAAGTTAGGAGAATTTGATATTAATCTAGGAATGGACTAGCTATCTAAGCACGATGCTCAAATAGACCGTCGTAACAGGAAGGTAATTTTGAAGATGTCGGACGAGAAAGTGGTGACATTCAAAGGCCAAAGGCAAGTAAAGAAATTCTTAACGATGATTCAAGCTAAGAAGCTACTGCGACAAGGATTCGAGCATTATATTTCTTATGTAATAGATATAAATCAGGAGCCAGCAAAACTTGAAGATATTCCAGTGGTCAATGAATTTCCAGATATGTTTCCAGACGAGTTACTAAGACTTCCTCTAGATAGAGAAATTGATTTTGCGATTGACTTAGCACCTAGAACAAGACCAGTATCCAAGGCCCCGTACCAAATGGCGCCTGTTAAAATGAAGGAGTTAGCAAAGCAATTGCAAGAGTTATCATAAAAAGGAGTGATTAGACCCAGTGTGTCCCCATGGGGTGCACCGATACTATTTGTTAAGAAGAAGGAAGAAATCATGAGATTATGTATTGACTATCGAGAACTCAATAAGCTTACTATCAAGAACAAGTATCCATTACCTCGAATCGACGATTTGTTTGACCAGCTGAAAGGAGCCAAGTATTTCTCTAAGATTGATTTGAGATCCAGATATCACCAATTGAAAATTAAACATGAATATGTACTGAAGACAGCTTTCAGAACAAGGTACGGTCATTATGAATTCTTAGTGATGTCTTTTGGATTAACTAATGCCCTAACATCGTTTATGGACTTGATGAATAGAATTTTCAAGGAATTTTTGGACAAGTTTGTTATTGGGTTTATAGCTAATATCTTTGATGGAATTTACGGATGAGCGGAAGCGTGAAATAACAATTATTCCGTAAAAACCATATACCGCACATATAGAAAAACATATAAAAGGGAAAAACTGAGTAATTGAAATCATACCTCGTGAATCGAAGCTTTATAAAATTGGAGTGCTAGCAGTTGCTCCTCAGTGTGTGAAGCACTCTACCGGTATCCACCAAGAACGATCCGCTTCGATGAACCTTTTTTTATAAAACTAAGCTTTTATAAAAATGGAGTTTTGGGAGAGAGAGAGAAGAAGAAGATGGAGGCTAGGGTTTTCACAAAACCAAAATTATGTGTGTCTCATGAGCCATGCATCTCATTCTATTTATAGGGCTTTCCTAGGGGGGTTTTTTTATAATATATCTTTATATATATTAACCCCCACATTTTATCTTCATAAAATGCTTTAATATTAATTAAAACTATTTTAATCATTATTTCTTTTCTTAACTATTTAGAAAATAATTCTCTCTCATTATTTCATCAAAGAAAATATTCTTTTATGGTGTGACCCTGTAGGTTCAATATTATGCCGGTAGTAGAAATAAATAATAATAAACTTTTATTAATTATTTATATGAATATTAAAATTCACTAAATATAATTAGTTGATTAATTATATATATTCTACATCGTGAGTGATGCTTCTCAACATATCGTGACTATCCGGATAATATGAATTCACTGCTTAGAATATCAAGAACCTGTCAGTGACTAGTTACCGTACAATGAATTCCTTCTACCCTTATAATATCCCGATTAAATACAAGGCATGGATCGTGTGTCAAGCCTATCAAATTTAATCATATGATTTCTTATTCATAATGCAAAGTTCATATTAATGCAAATTTGAAACTCCTTTCTGATTTCATACACTATGGCCAGAGATTCCAGAACTCGCATACTAAGAATAACATAGGATATTCTCTTCCTATACTGGAAGGGGTAGATCCTCTATTGACGTTAACTATCTCTATACACAAATCCCTATGCCCAGAATAGACCTAATGGATGTCCTTGAGACTAAGGACTAGACCAAAGCACAGTTCATTATATATAAGATACCTTTAACGATCTCAAGTCTAAGGACACTTGTACAACTATCACTCAGTGAATAACTATTGACACGTGAGTAATCTCCATTAGTTGTTCAACTTATCAAGTCATGTTCAGTGAACTTATTCCCTAATAAGCACCTACATACCAGCTATAGTGTCACCACACAAATGCCTATGAGAACAGACATCCTCCTGAAGGGAGCAAGCATAGTATGTACCAATCTTTGCGGATCCACTAACATCTGATTAGTTATCCTATGATCAGGAACTGTTTAAGTCCAGAGTTGTCATCTTCTAGATCTCATTATTATAATCTCATTATAATTCTAGAAGCTTTACTCTAAACTATGGAACATCTTATTTAATACACTTTAAATAGATAAAGCCCATAAAAATATAACAAGTCTTTTATTAATTTAAATCAAATCAAATAGGAATACAAGAAAGTTCTTCCTAACTCATCAAACACGATTGGATTTAGGACAAACACTTTCAATCTTCCACTTGAACTAAAGCCAATCACCCTGGTATCTAATACCCATCTTCTCTTTATGACGATCAAAGTGAATCCGAGACAATGACTTTGTGAGTGGGTCTTCTACGTTGTTATGTGTATCAACTCTCTCAATCTTGACATCTCCTCTTTCAATGATTTCCCTAATCAAATGAAAGTGTCGCAAAATATGTTTGGAATTTTTACGAGACCTAGGTTCCTTGGCTTGTGCTATTGCTGCGTTGTTATCACAATACAACACAATAGGCACCTCAATGCTAGGAACAACTCCCAACTCAGAAACAAATTTCCTCATCCAAACGGCTTCTTTTGCAGCCTCACTTGCAGCTATATATTCTGCTTCCGTTGTGGAGTCAGCCGTTGTAGACTGTTTGGAACTCTTCCAACTAATCGCACCACCGTTCAGAGTAAACACGTACCCTGACATGGATTTGCTATCATCACTTTCTGATTGAAAACTAGAGTCAGTATAACCCTCTATTTTCAACTCAGATCCGCCACCAAAAACAAGAAAAATATCCTTAGTCCTTCGCAAGTACTTAAGGATGTTCTTCACTGCTTTCCAGTGGTCTTCACCTGGATTGGACTGATATCTGCTCGTCACACTGATTGAATAAGCAACATCAGGCCTAGTACATAACATCGCGTACATGATAGATCCTATTGCTGAAGCATAAGGAATCTTACTCATACGCTCTCTTTCCTCAGGTGTCTTAGGAGACATCTTTTCAGAAAGGGACACTCCATGGTTCATCAGTATGAGACCTCTTTTGGAGTTTTCCATGCTAAACCTTTTAAGCACTTTCTGGATGTATGTACCCTGGGTAAGACCTATCATTCTTCTAGATCTATCTCTATAGATCTTCATACCGAGAATGTAGGATGCTTCTCCCAAGTCCTTCATAGTGAAGTTCTTCGATAGCCACACTTTGACTGATTGCAGCATCAGTATATCATTTCCTATAAGAAGTATGTCATCCACATACAATACAAGAAATGTTACCGCGCTCCCACTAAGCTTCTTGTAGACACATGGTTCATCTATGTTTTTGATAAAACCAAACTCTTTGATTGTCTCATCAAAACGGATGTTCCATCTACGAGAAGCTTGCTTTAAACCATATATGGTTCGCAGCAGCTTACACACTAGGTGTTCATTTCCCTTAGAAACAAAACCCTCTGGCTGTGTCATATACACTTCCTCTTCAAGTTTCCCATTGAGGAAGGCCGTTTTCACGTCCATTTGCCAGATCTCATAGTCGTAGTAAGCAGCAATCGCAAGCAAAATCCGAATTGATTTTAACAGGGCTACAGGCAAAAAAGTTTCATCTAAGTCAATCCTTTATCTTTGTTTGAATCCTTTTAACACGAGCCTGGCCTTATAGGTCTCTACCTGGCCATCTGCTCCAATCTTTCTTTTGTATACCCATTTGCACTCAATAGGCTTCACACCCTCAGGAGCTTCAACCAAAGTCCATACTTGGTTGGTATACATAGATTCCATTTCGGATTTCATGGCACTTTGCCATTTCTCTGAGTCAACACTACTCATAGCCTCATTATAGGTCATAGGGTCGTCATCATCAATGATTGACAGCTCATTGTCATTCTCAATGACAAGGCCATAATACCTCTCAGGTTGGCGAGACACTCTCCCTGACCTACAAATGGGCTGTTCCACAGAAGGTTGTTCAGTCTGAACAGGTATTTCCACTTGATTCATAGTAGTTTGTGCTTCTTGAACTTCATCAAGTTCAATTTTGCTCCCACTGTTTCCTTCAAGGATAAACTGCTTTTCCAAGAAGGTAGCATGTCTGGAGACAAACACCCTATGATCGGTGTAAAAGTAATACCCTAAAGTCTCTTTAGGATATCCCACAAAACTACATTTTACGGATCGAGATTCCAGCTAATCTGGGTCAGCTTTCTTGACATAAGCTGGACATCCCCAAATCTTAACATGTTTAAGACTCGGTTTCCTTTCTTTCCATATCTCATATGGAGTTTTAGGGACAGATTTGGAAGGCACCTTATTTAGTAAATATGCTGAGGTTTCCAATGCATAACCCCACAGGAATACTGGAAGATTCGCATAGCTCATCATGGACCGAACCATGTCTAACAAAGTTCGATTTCTCCTTTCAGATACCCCATTCAACTGTGGAGTATATGAAGGAGTCCACTGGGAGACTATACCATTTTCTTTGAGATAATCTAGAAACTCTCCATTCAAGTATTCACCACCTCGATCTGATTGAAGAGTTATAATACTATGTTTGGTTTGTTTCTCCACTTCATGCTTATATTCTTTGAACTTTTCAAAGGCTTCAGACTTGTGTTTCATCAAATACACATATCTGAATCTAGATCGATCATCTATGAAATTAATGAAGTATGAAAATTCACCCATGGCTTGCGTAGACATTGGTCCACATACATCTGTGTGTACCAATCCTAGCAAATCTGCAGCCCTTTCTCCATGTCCACTAAATGGAGATTTGGTCATTTTTCCCAATAGACAAGACTCGCATATAGGATATGATTCAAAATCAAAGGGGTCAAGTAACCCTTCCTTATGCAATGTCCGCAGTCTATTTTCACTAATATGACCAAGTCTGCAGTGCCACAAAAAAGTGATATTTTCATCATCCTTTTTTCTTTTATTAGTATGTTCAATTTGTAGTTAATCATGCTCTACGTCACATACATACAAACCATTATTTAAAATACCACTTCCATAAAGAACGTTATCTCTAAGAATTGAACATTTATTATTCTGAATAACAAACGAAAATCCATCCAAGTCTAACATGGGAATAGAAATAATATTCCTCACAATCGAAGGAACAAAATAACAATTATTTAAAACAATGGTCTTGCCCGTAGGCATATGTAAATGAAATGATCCTACAGCTTCAGCAGCAACTCTTGCTCCATTTCCCATCCGTAGAATCACCTCATCTTCCTCAAGAGTCCTACTTCTCCTTAGTCCCTGTAATGAATTGCAAATATGAGAACCACAGGCGGTATCTAATACCCAAGTAGAAATTTGATTTAATGACATATTCACTTCAATCATGAACATACCTGAAGCAGAAGTGGTAGTCTCACTACCCTTCTTCTTCTTCAATTCTGCAAGGTAAACCTTGCAGTTCCTCTTCCAGTGCCCCACCTTGTTACAGTGAAAGCAAACAGCTTTGCTCTTGGGGTCTTCAGCTTTTGGTGGAACAGGCTTTTTCTCACCTACTTTCTTCTTCTTGGAAGGGTTCGTCTTCCTTTTCTTAGGATTAGAACCTTCACCAATTAGAAGAACAGAGCTCTTCTTGGGGGGAAATTCGATTCCGCAGTCTTCAACATGTTGTGGAGTTCAGCCAGGCTGACATCCAGCTTATTCATGTGAAAGTTCACAACAAACTGCGAAAACGAACTCGGAAGTGATTGCAAGACCAAGTCTTGGCTCAGCTCCCCATCCATGGCAAAACCAAGTTGTCCAAGACGTTCAATCAAATTGATCATCTTAAGTACATGGTCATTCACGGATGATCCCTCAGACATCCTACAACCGAACAGCTCCTTCGATATCTCATATCGAGCTGTCCTCCCTGCCACATCATACAACTCTTGTAGATGCATAAGGATAGTGTGAGCATCCATATGCTCATGCTGCTTCTGTAGCTCAATGTTCATGGAAGCTAGCATGATGCATTGAGCAACATTTGCATCATCTATCCACTTACGATACACAACATGTTCATCATTATGTGCATCGTTAGCAGGTTCAGTAGGCTTAGGTGAGTCAAGCACATATTCCAGCTTCTCCACCCTGAGAACAATTCTCAAGTTTCAAAGCCAGTCAACAAAATTAGGACCGGTCAAATTGTGAGCATCTAGTATACTCCGGAGTGATTGTGCAGAAGACATAACGAATATAGTAAATCTGTAAATGATAAACACATAACAACACTTAGCAAATATTCAATTTCATTTCAAAACACTATATGAATTGGGTCTTTATTCATAAGTGGCTCCCACTAGTTTATCTAATTTATAAACCCCCTAAGTGAAAATTAGGCATTCATAATGCTAGTGGGAATAGGGATCCTACATTCCATTACATAACCTCGGCTGTAGCACGAAACGTCATGTGATGTTCAATAGGCAGACAACTCTTGTCAATTACATCTTATGTTATTCCCTAATATAATTTTTAGCCTCTTGAATAATTGAGTCACGGCTGTAGCATGACAAACTCAATATTCTAAGTCAAGTCTAACCCAACATTTCGTACAATTGAATCAGTCTCCAACGGCCCACGGCTGTAGCACATAACGAACTTTAGATTCTAATTCAATGTACACATCTCTATGTCATAGACAAGTATTTCTTATTTCTAAATCAAAGCCCTCGGCTGTAGCACGAAACGACAATGATTTAAAAATAAGAACCACTTCCTATCATGTTGGAAGGCTATGACCGACACAAGCCCGTTGTGTCATTGGCCAATTACTACTTGATATTATTTAATTTTAGAGGGATTATATTACGTTACAATCATAATCATATTATAAAGAGATTCTTCCTTTTAGATTAAATATTTCAAATCAATAATCGATAATCAGATGATTCCCAGATCGGGTGGAGCATTGTCAAGAGGCGTCACTTAATAACCCTTTCTTACAGATAGAAATCTGTTGTTGACAGAATCATCCTTTCTCTCAAAATTGAAAATTCATATTTAATTACGTGTTTCATAAACACAAGAGTCTCATGATTGTATTCATAATATTATTGTCAAGGCAAGAAACGATTCCTATTCTAGATTTTCTAGAGCACGCCTTATATTGATTTAAGTTCACCTAAATCTATCATCGCATGGTAAACACAGGCATATATCTCATATATAAAAATAAATAAACAAGTAAGCATGCACGTAATATCATGTCACACATTGATATAATGATGTATGGATTTATTATAGCATTTAAAAGCAATTAAAACAATTAAAATATGCTTTAAAACACTTTCGGGAATATAAACAGTTCAAAACTTTTATATAAAAAATATTTGACCACTCCATTAGATCCGTCTCGGAAAAACGAATCCAGCGATATATTGCACGCCCAAAACGGAGTTACGAAACTCCCAAAAATCAAATTTTAAAAAGATAGATGGGCTGTAACGTATTACAGGAACGCGTTACAAGGGCTGTAACGCATTCCAGTAATGCGTTACAACACTTTTGAGCCTTTAAGTGTGTAACGCATCCCATAAATGCGTGACCCCCTTTTCCCCGCGCGTGCGCTCCACGCGCCTGGCACAGCCGACTCTGCAGAAAACGTTTTTTTCTGTTGTTTCCTCCTTCCATTGCCGTGTGAACAGTCAGCCGTTACAAAATAAAAGACTAACCCCCTTTCCTTTACTCCCTTAATTAATAACTCTTATTAATATTTTTATTATTTTAATTTTATTATTAATAAATCAATTAACATTTAATTAATAAATTAATAAAAATCAAAATAATATGATTTCTTAAATCAGGTAGTAGCAGAAAATTACCAGATCAGCCATGGGTCCTTGTGCAAATTTTAATCATAATTATTCACATGCATAATTATTCCATGAATTTTAATTAAAACAATTTTTAAAAACTCATAACAAATAATCTACACATCACAAAATTATGAAAAAAATACCTAGACAATTCCACAACACTTGTAGAACCCAGATCAGTAGTCAAAATCTCATGCAAAAATTATTTCGAATTAATTCATAATTAAATCCAAATAAACTTGCAAAAATCGTAATAAATCCATACATGCATAAAAAATCTGAAATTTTTTATATGAATCTCTATATGCAGAACCTAGCTCTGATGCCATTGATGGAATTTACGGATGAGCGGAAGCGTGAAATAATAATTATTCCGTAAAAACCATATACCGCACATATAGAAAAACATATAAAAGGGAAAAACTGAGGAATTAAAATCATACCTCGTGAATCGAAGCTTTATAAAATTGGAGTGCTAGCAGTTGCTCCTCAGTGTGTGAAGCACTCTACCGGTATCCACCAAGAACGATCCGCTTCGATAAACCTTTTTTTATAAAACTAAGTTTTTATATAAATGGAGTTTTGGGAGAGAGAGAGAAGAAGAAGAAGATGGAGGCTAGGGTTTTCACAAAACCAAAATTGTGCGTGTCTCATGAGCCATCCATCTCATTCTATTTATAGGGCTTTCCTAGGGGGTTTTTTTTATAATATATCTTTATATATATTAACCCCCACATTTTATCTTCATAAAATGCTTTAATAATAACTAAAACTATTTTAATCATTATTTCTTTTCTTAACTATTTAGAAAATAATTCTCTCTCATTATTTCATCAAAGAAAATATTCTTTTATGGTGTGACCCTGTAGGTTCAATATTATGCCGGTAGTAGAAATAAATAATAACAAACTTTTATTAATTATTTATATGAATATTAAAATTCACTAAATATAATTAACTGATTAATTATATTTATTCTACATCGTGAGTGATGCTTCTCAACATATCGCGACTATCCGGATAATATGAATTCAGTGCTTAGAATATCAAGAACCTGTCAGTGACTATTTACCGTACAATGAATTCCTTCTACCCTTATAATATCCCGATTAAATACAAGGCATGGATCTTGTGTCAAGCCTATCAAATTTAATCATATGATTTTTTATTCATAATGCAAAGTTCATATTAATACAAATTAGAAACTCCTTTCTGATTTCATACACTCTGGCCAGAGATTCCAGAACTCGCATACTAAGAATAACATAGGATATTCTCTTCCTATACTGGAAGGGGTAGATCCTTTATTGACGTTAACTATCTCTATACACAAATCCCTATGCCCAGAATATACCTAATGGATGTCCTTGAGACTAAGGACTAGACCAAAGCACAGTTCATTATATATAAGATACCTTTAACGATCTCAAGTCTAAGGACACTTGTACAACTATCACTCAGTGAATAACTATTAACACGTGAGTAATCTCCATTAGTTGTTCAACTTATCAAGTCATGTTCAGTGAACTTATTCCCTAATAAGCACCTACATACCAGCTATAGTGTTACCACACAAATGCCTATGAGAACGGACATCCTCCTGAAGGGAGCAAGCATAGTATGTACCAATCTTTGCGGATCCACTAACATCCGATTAGTTATCCTATGATCAGGAACTGTTTAAGTCCAGAGTTGTCATCTTCTAGATCTCATTATTATAATCTCATTATAATTCTAGAAGCTTTACTCTAAACTATGGAACATCTTATTTAATACACTTTAAATAGATAAAGCCCATAAAAATATAACAAGTCTTTTATTAATTTAAATGAAATCAAATAGGAATACAAGAAAGTTCTTCGTAACTCATCAAACACGATTGGATTTAGGACAAACACTTTCAATCTTGATTTACTCGAAGTCAACGGAAGACCATGCAGATCATCTAAGGATAGCCTTGGGAATTTTGAGAAAGGGGAAGTTATATGCTAAATTTCCAAAGTGTGAGTTTTGGTTACAAGAAGTTCAATTCTTAGGACACATAGTCTGTAATGAAGGGATCAAAGTGGACCCAGCGAAGATTGAAGCTATTATGAATTGGGAAAGGCCAAAAATACCAACAGAAGTGAGAAGTTTCTTAGGATTGGCAGGATATTATTGAAGATTTGTTCAAGCTTTCTCGAAGATTGCAACACCTCTGACGAAGCTTACCAGGAAGAATGAGAAGTTTATATGAAATGAAAAGTGTGAAGAAAGTTTCCTGGAATTGAAGAAGAAATTGATCACGACACATATTTTATCTCTTCCAGAAGATCAAGGAAAGTTTGTAATCTATAGTGATGCTTCTCATAAGGGATTAGATTGTGTTCTGATGCAGCACGATAAAGTTATTGTATTTGAGTTTAGACAACTGAAACCTCATGAGCAGAGTTATCCTACTCGTGACTTGGAACTAGCAGCAATAGTATTTTCTTTGAAGATTTGGAGACATTATCTATATGGAGAAAGATGTGAGATTTATATGTACCATAAGAGTTTGAAGTACATATTCACGCAAAAGGAACTTAATATGACATGACAAAGATGGTTAGAGTTGATCAAGGACTATGATTGTACGATTAACTATCACTCAGGAAAAGCAAATGTAGTAGCAAATGCGTTAAGCAGAAAGGAGTTGTATAAATAATATCAGAAATTGGAATTAGAATTGGAATTCAGGATCTGCAATCCTAATGATGCAAAAATGTATCGTATGACTTTTCAGCCAGAATTGTTAGAGAAGATAAAGAAATGCCAACAGGAAGTAATGGAACAAGATATCAATCGTTTGGTAGGCGAAGAGTTATGCACTCAGAAGAATGATCAAGGTATTCTCAGATTTTCTTCCAGAATTTGGATTCCACCAGTGACAGAGTTGAAGAATGAAATTCTACAGGAAGCTCACGATTCAAAGTACTCAATCCATCCAGGGAGTACCAAGATGTACAACCGCTAGATATTCCAGAGTGGAAGTGGGAGCACATTGCTATGGATTTTATAGTCCGCCTACCAAGGACGAAAGCGAACCATGACGCCATTTGGGTTATAGTGGACAGACTAACCAAGACAGCTCATTTTCTGCCTATAAACATTTAATGAAAGATTTTCATGGGACAAGTTGGTTCACATGTATTTGAAAGAGATAGTAGTTCATCATGGAGTCCCTGTATCTATTGTATTTTATCGAGATCCACGATTCAATTCAAGATTTTGGAGAAGTTTTCAGGAATGTTTGGGAACCAAGTTGAATATGAGTACAGCTTATCATCCACAGACTGACGGCCAAAATGAAAGAACGATCCAGACAATTGCAGATATGTTATGTGTTTGTGCTATTGATTTCAAAGGAAATTGAGATGAGCATTTGCCCTTAGTAGAATTTGCTTACAACAACAATTATCACACCAGTAGCCTCCCTATGAAGCTCTTTACGGACGCAAATGTCGATCACCGGTATATTGGGACGAAGTTGGAGAACGTAAGATACATGGACCCAAGTTGGTGCAACAGACAAAAGAAGTTGTTGAAGTTATTCAGAAAAGGTTAACTGCTGCACAAGATCATCAAAGGAAATATGCAGATCAAGCTAGAAAGGACATGGAATTTGAAGAAGTAGATTTAGTATTGTTAAAAGTGTCATCGTGGAAAGGATTGTCTCGATTTGGAAAGAAAGGGAAGCTGAGTCCTCGATACGTTGGACCTTTTAAAATTTTGAAGCGTGTTGGCTAGGTAGCCTACGAATTGGCGTTACCCCAGAATATGAAGCACATTCATAATGTCTTTCACGTGTCAATGCTTAAGAAGCACAATCCAGATTCTAGGCATAAAATCGAGTACGAGCCGATAGAACTTCATATAGATTTATCTTATGTAGAGAATCTGATAGAGATTCTAGAAAAGAGAGAGAAAATGTTAAGGATTAAAGTTGTAAATTTAGTAAGAGTATTATTAAGAAACCCAAAAGTTAAAGAATCATTTTGGGAGTTAGAAAGTGATATGCAAGAAATATACCCTCATTTGTTTACTTAGGAGATTCTGAGGACAAAATCCTTTTAAGGGGGGAAGGATCTAATATCCGGGATATAACGTGTAATTATTTTTATCAATAAATAATTATTGTGTGATTATTATATGAATATTGGTGAATTATCTGTTAATTGTTATATGTGTTTGGATGTTTAAATATGATAAAATTTGAGTATTTTAAATTTTATATGTCCAAAATCAAGTATAGATTGATATTTTCTATTAATTTATATGTTGTTATATGATTTTATAAAGGATTTGTGGTTTTAATAAATTATTTTTTTGAGTAATTATAAATTATTTTGCCTAAACGAGAATCGTCCGAATTCAACCGTTTTTACGTTTTTACAACCCGAAAGTCTCGCGAAAACTCCTTTCTAACCTAATTTGATTATTCCGAGCATTTTCTATGCTTTGACTTTTTCGATCCGGAGTACGGTTTTACCAGTGCGGTTCCCGGCGCAAATTTTACGATATAGTATTCGTTTCGGTAAATCAATAAAATCCGTATTTTTGAGAAATGGGATATTTTGATTAAACTATTTTATTATCTTCTTGTCATTCATGTAAACGAAGCGCTGAGACCAAGAGTGTATTTACAAAAAACCTGGTTTTGATAATTATCCCAAAACTGGTACCGAATTGGATCAGTTTTATTAATACTTAGTGATTAGGTATTCTATTTTTATATCCGATATGATCCAACAGGGTACCAATATTCCGTAAATATAAATAGCCCTTACCGTATTTTATTTTATACAGATAATCATAAACAAGCAGTAAAATTATATAATTTACAGAGAAGAACCCTGATATTCAAATTGTTCTTCAAGATCAAACCTAAAAACGAAGGCGTTATCGAACTCGAAATCAAGCGTGTGAGTAACCGAATTGAAGCGTGTGAAGAGTACTATTAGATTCTACAACCTATTTCATTGCAGAATCAATAGATAATTTTCTATATTTTTAATTAATTGCGAATTAATTTGGGTTTGATTATGAATTTTTAATTTTGATGTTGTTTGTGTGATTTGATGCTTGCATGTTGTAGATAATTTTATTCTGGTCATTTTGGTATATTCAAAAAATCATTATATTTAATTCTGAAAATTATTTTTAATTCAAAAATAAATCTGAATTACTTAATTAATTAATTTTAGTAATAATTAATTATTTAATTGTTCAATTAATTTAATTATTAATTTATTAATTTATTTATTTAGTTATTAATTAATTTTAATTGATTATTGTTATTCCCAATGGACTAACAATGAGATTTACAGAAGGGGGGTTGAATGTAAATCTCAAAACTTTTTCAAGTTTTGAGCAGTTTCTAAGGCTAAGTGTTTGAGTGATCAAATGTGTGTGAATTGCTTGAAGCTGATGCAGACAGATATATATTCAAACACAAATGTAATGAACACAAAGAACTTAAAAAACTTTTCTGGTGGATTTGTTGTTCCACCAGAGATGTGTTATTTCAGAAAATCTGTGATTCAAAGAATTAAATCACAGCTGCTTCCTAGTACAAACTAGATGATTTTCTCTTTTGATATTTCTAAACAGCTCAAAGAAAATTCATATCTAATTACTAGCTGCTACTTGGTTTATATATAACCAAGTTTACAAGTGAAGACAAACTGTAAAATACAATTGAAAAAGATTCTTCACATGTTTCTTCTTCATTTCTCTATCCAATGCAATCTAGAGTAATTTGTAAATCTTTGAATACTTCCTTGTTTGCATCAGAATGGAAATGCTGCATTTTCTTGATTCCTCCTAGAGGCTTCCACATTCCAGTATGTCTCTGTCAATCCATGTGCCTCTGTCAGCTTGTAAATTGTCACTATCAACTGCTAATGAACTAAGCATCCGTTGAAGCTTTCATCCGTTGATGCCTTATCCGTTGAGGCTTTATCCGTTGAAGCTTTATCCGTTGATGCATTATCAGTTGAAGTCTTTATCCGTTGAAGCACTTATCCGTTGATGGATATTATCCGTTGAAGCATTTATCCGTTGATGGATATTATCCATTGAAGCATTATTCCTTATCCGTTGAAGGTCTTCAATATCCGTTGACACTTCTTCACTTATACAAAATTACAAGGCATGAAATATTTACAATTAGCCCTCCTATTTGTACATCCATTAGTAGTCAACATGACTGATTATTTCCTAACAACATCTAAGAATTACAGCTTGATACCAGAGAGTGAAATGTGCTACAATACTAAACTTATTGCTAAGTAAAACTACTCCTTCAACGGATAGCCAAGATGGTCTTATCCGTTGAGGTTACAAACACTAGATTTCTACTTAAGTGTTTTGCTTAACTTATCATCAAACTAATACACATATTCCTAACAATCTCCCCCTATTTATGTCTACTAGAACTGTAGGCATAAATTTGGGTTTAGCTTGATGATAACAAAACACTTAACAAATATATAAACTGTAACAAAGTAGAAATTCAAAAGTGCTACAAAAATGTATATGCTGAGATGGAATTGAAGAATTACATTGTTTCCAAGGGTGCTCCTTTAGCCTAAGCAAATTACTTTCTTTTCCTTTGATCCCTGGTTTTCTTTCCTAGCCTCCTATCATTCTCCTCTATTTGAAGTTGAAGTTGTCTATAGAATTCAGCTTCATCTTCTTCGTTGATATCTAACTTAGATTGCATATCCTTGAGAGTTTCATTACTGGCAATCTTTAGCTGATCTTCAATTCTGAAAAATCTTCTGACTCCTTTGTTGTCTCGAACTCCATCAACCAATGAGGTGATTTGTGAATTGTAATTCCTCTTTCTTGAATGAGTAAAGTTCTAGGCAAGGCATTTGGCTCCCTCCAAGTTTTCCTTATGTTGGCAATCTTGTTGAGAATCTCAGTCTTGGCAGTCCTGGTAAAGCCGGAATCCTTCTGTATGGCTGAGTAGACTCTAATCAAGGTAGAGTAGCCTTCATTCAGAATTCTGTGAAGAGGCCATGTTCTTTCCCCAGCTCCTTTGTATTTGAACACTAGTCTCTCAGGTAGCTGTCTGTAGGCAGCTATTCCCCTTACATCCTCCAGCTCATCCAGATAGAGTTCAATGTTTGAAAATTCTTTTATGTCACAGATGTGAACATAATCATCTTTAGAGGTTTGAGGTTTAGGCTTAGGCTTCTGTGTGAATTTGATTGAGGCTTTAGAGGGTGTTGATTTGATTCTTCTTTTCTGCTTCTTTGATGGTGGAGAAGAGGTTAGGAAAGTGGGCAATTTGATGGTGTCCCAATCAATTGGTTCCTCCTTGGGAATGATTGTTTCACCATGAATATTCATGAAGGGGTCAGGTACAATAGGTTCAGGAATAGAGGGTAGTGGTTTGGATATTGATTGGGTTTCTTCAGTCTTATCTACCTTCTTTCTCTTTGCATTGACCTTCTTTCTTTTCCCTTTCTACCATTCTTCCTTACTTCTTTCCTCCATCTCAGTACCAACCATTTCCCCCATAGCTTCATCTTCACCTTTGTCTTCAATTTCTTTTTGTTCCTCAGCCTGACTTGACTTTAGCTGTTTTTCAAGCCTTGCTTGTGCTCTTTTGTCAGCCTTTAGCTGTTTGGCTTCTTCCTTCAACCTTTTGGTTTCTTCCCTCTTGGCTATTGAGAATTTGGGATGTCCTTGCATCACACATATGCTCTTTCCCTCTCTGAAGATAATAGCCATGTTTCTCCTTACAGCCTCATCCATGGTCTCTTTGAGATATGCAATACTTCTACCTAAAAGCTTGTCCTCATCAGCTTTTGGAAGAGGAAAATCCACCTCTTTTAGAGGATTCTTTGTAGAGTCCTTATTGGATCTGTTGTTGGGCTTGAGAACCATAGGTTACAGATCTTTGGAAGAAGTTTCTCCATCCTTATGCCTCCCTACTGGCTTGAGTTCCATAATAATTGATTCCACTTTTGTGCTATGCTTCACAGATTGTGATTGAGAAGTTGTAGAACCAAATATTAGTTGCATCTTTTCATCAATCTTCTTCCTTTGCTCTTTGACTTGCAATTCAGCTGCTGCTATCTGGATTAGATTAATTCCATCTAGATTTCCTTTGACTTGAATAGTTGGAGAAGTTGTGATGACAGGAACTAGCACTTGAGAAATCTGAACTGTTGTAGATGGCTCTCCTTCCCCTTCCCTTTTATTTTCCCCCTTTTTGTTATCATCAAGGGTAGGGGTCAAGCCTTGTGCTTGTGCCAGCTGCATGAGTAGATTGGTTTGAGTTTGTTGATTCTGAAGAATGGTGACCATAGAGTCTTCAATGATTTGAACCCTATCTTCTAGTCTGGCCAGCCTCTTGTCAGCATCAGATGCTTTCCTCAGTCTCCCCAACAAATCTTGCATAGTACCATAGGGTATAAGTGAATCCAATTTCTCAGCATTGTAGGATTTCAGATCAGCAATGTCCAGCTTGAGCTCATCCACACTTAGATTTTGCTGGTAATGCTGCAACTGCAAGAGATGCAGAGAGTCCAGATGAGCTTGAAGAATTGCCTTGGTACCAGCATCCTGAGTCTCCTGAAGGGCCTGCTGAATTGTCATGACTTGTCTGACCAAAGTGACACCAAACTCTCCTGGTGTTGATGGTTTTGCCCATGCCCATGCAGGAAGATCAGGAACAGAACTTGGGCCTGCTACTCCCCCTAAGTTCATGCTCTCATTTAAAGAATTAGAGTCATCATCATTAGAATTTACTCCAAATTCTTCAGATGGCTCACCAGCTTGAGAAGGCAGCCTGTTGACAGCAGCTTTGTCTCTGAGAAGAGATTCTGAAGTGTGTACAATGTGTAGTGTCTGTTCTGCCTCCATATTGCCCTGTGCAGCCAATAATTGATAGGCTGAAACAGGGTGAGTAAAAGTGTCAGCATCCAAGGAAATGTTATCAATGACAGCTTTGTAATGTTGCTGAAATTGTCTTTTCTTATCTGCATCATGCACTTTCATTAACTCACTAGCAATGGCTGGATCCACCCTTATAGCTTCTGTACCTGCCTTTCTCTCAATTTCTCTCTGTTTTTGCATTAGGGGCTCCCCCTGGCTCACACACACCCTTACACCCTCACATTCACCTTCTAAGGTGGCACTCATCTCACTCACTTTTGCCATGCTGGAAGAAATAGCATGCATTTGGTGACTCTCAACCTCTCCTTTTGCATGGGAGCAACCCAGCCTCTCACTCAAAAGATCACTCCCTTCCCTCAAACCTAAAAGTGATTGTACAGTTGCCATGTCCTCTATAGTTGGAATTGTTTCTGTTAAGTGTGTAGAGACCATCAACGGATAGGGAGTATCCGTTGAAGTAGAAACTGATGGTATCAACGGATAACTGCTGTTAAGCTTATCCGTTGAAGAACAACCACTTGTCAACGGATGAGAGATATCCGTTGAGGAAGGAAAAGATGTAGATATAGAAAGTGACATAATTGTTGAATCTGTGTAGATTGATTTTAAGTGAGATAACACAGATTCTTCAACTACATCTGAAAGAATTGGTTGATGATCCAACAAATCATCTAAAAGATGATGATCATCAGGTTTTGAGTGGGGCTCCTCCCTGAGTTTTAATGAGGGAGAATCAGGAATTGATGTGAATATCATATCCACATCCAGAGAGGGTGTTGGAGAGTTTGATGAATGGTATGTTTCTATATTGAGAGAATGGGGCTGTGATTCCACATTTGCTGGAATCACATCAAGCTGAATTTGAGAAGGCACAGATACTGGTGGATGTATCTGTGCTGTGTGTGTCCCTTGTGTGGAAACTAGGGTTTTGGCCTTCTTCTTCCTTGAAAAGGCTTTAAATGGTGAATGTGTGGCTTCAGTGTCCCTCCCTCTTTTGTTCGGTGTCCCTGGTTGGGGACTATTTTCAATAGTTACATCCTTTTAGGAGGATGCAACTAGGGATGTGCTGGACTCCTTTTGAACCACCACAGTCTTTTGAGAGACTGTGGCTTGGCTGGTTTGGGTACCACTCACCTCTCCCACCTTATCCTGGAGGCTTTTTGATGTTCACCCCTCCCCTCACCACTCACACCCTGTTCACTCCCTTCAGGATTTATGGTAGTTGTTACAACTGTTGTCTTTTGAGAAACAACAGAGGTAGGTTTCTTTGACTTGACTTTGGAAACTTTAGATTTGGGGGCTTTGGTAGGAGCCTGTTTGGACAAAGACACAGGTTCCATAGCCACACTAGAAGGCAAAGAAACAGTGGGGTTGGAAGTAGTAGGAGTTATAGAAGTATTTACCTCACTTACCTGTGGTGCATTCATGATTGGCAAGTATACCAATGGCACCTGGCTGTTGAGGTTCATTCTCAAAAGGTCTGCAAGGACCCTTTTCTCTTGTGCCCAGCATTTGAGTTTATTATTCTCATTGGATATAACCAAACCTTCAGCAACATGGTTAGCCAATAACATAAAGAATCTAGGATAGTAGATGTTATGTGGTCTATTAGCTTTGTTACCTAATCTGGAACCTAATTCTAGCATAACACAGTTGCTAAAATTAAAGTACCTATCAGAAACTAGCATATAGAGCATATTAACAAGAGATGAAGTGATAGCATCAAAATTGCTAATCTTCCCAGAGAAAACCTTAATAAAGGCATCTCCAAGAAAACTCCATTCTTTCCTAAGACATTTCCTTCTAATACTACCTAAACTAGCAGAATCAAAAGCATAGCCTATGGAATCTAGCATAGCAGAGACATCTTTATCAGTGTGTGGTGTCATGGCATTATTCTCAGGCAACTTAAAGCAAGATTGTAAATCATCACAATTAATGCAATAGTCCTTACCTTTGAGAGATAAGGCAATAGTCATATCTGTGGAGTTGAACTCTGCAGTTGTCCAAATCTCCTCAATCACCTCACAGTAGATGGTTGGGGCTTCCAGCATTGCATAGCTTAGTTTGCAGTTTTTGATAAAGTCCATCATCTTGTGATAATCAGAATGGGCTTCATTCTTTTCAACCAAGGCTATGAAATTATTCTTTTCATAAACAAATCATGTTTGAGACATAATTTTGACTACTGGTGCCATTGTTGTGAGTAGAGGTTGCAGAGAAAAACTTGAAAATTTAGAGAGAAAGAGAATAAGAATTGCAAGAAAGCGTAAAGTGAAAAGAAGAGTTCAATTGGGCTTTTATACTTTCTTGAATTAAAACGTAAATAAAATGATTAAATGATACTTTTAAGTAAGTTACAGCCGTTCAAGAACAAAGAAAACTGTAGAAATTCTGAAAACTACCTTAAATACAATTACATACAACACTGTATATTTGTATCAACGGATGATTAAAATAATCAATGGTTGTGACTCACTTATAGTAACTGACGTGACACTTCAACGGATAAGGGAAATAGTTATCCGTTGATGAACAACGCCATTTTATCCGTTGAAGGATAAAATTACCAGAAATGTATTTGTCTTTCAACGGATAATGAATATCCGTTGATAGAACAATTTTGGCTTTCAACGGATAGAGAATATCCGTTGAAAGGATAAGTCTTAATTAAAGCCAACTTTGTTCTTGCAGCAAATTTCATTTCAGGCTTCAAGACAGATTATATAGATGACATAGATTATGAATAATTAAGCATACCTAACTCACTTACTAATCTTGTGAATGTTAATTCATCAAGTGGCTTGGTAAATATGTCTGCAATCTGCTTTTCACTTGGAACAAAATGAAGTTCCACTGTACCTTTCATCACATGTTCCCTAATGAAGTGGTACTTGATATCAATGTGCTTGGTTCTTAAGTGCTGCACTGGATTTTCAGTAATGGCAATGGCACTTGTGTTGTCACAGAATATTGGAATTTTGTCAACAGTCAGACCATAGTCAAATAGTTGATTCCTCATCCATAGTATCTGTGCACAGCAACTACCAGCAGCAATGTACTCAGCTTCAGCTGTTGATGTGGAAACAGAATTCTGCTTCTTGCTGAACCATGATACCAGCTTGTTCCCTAGAAACTGACAGGTGCCTGTTGTGCTTTTCCTGTCTATTTTGCAACCTGCATAATCTGCATCTGAGTAGCCAATTAGATCAAAACCAGACTCTCTAGGGTACCAGATTCCTAGATTTGGAGTCCCCTTGAGATATCTGAAAATTCTTTTAATAGCCACTAAGTGAGATTCTTTAGGGTCAGCTTGAAATCTAGCACAGAGACATGTAGAAAACATTATATCAAGTCTACTAGCAGTTAAATATAAAAGTGAGCCAACCATGCCTCTATAACTTGTAATATCCACAGACTTTTCAGCCTTGTTTAATTCAAGCTTAGTGGCAGTGGCCATGGGAGTTTTTGCAGGTGAACAATCCATTAAGTCAAACTTCTTTAAAAGATCATAAATATATTTAGTTTGACTAATGAAAATTCCACCACTAACTTGTTTAACTTGTAAACCAAGAAAGTAAGTTAGCTCTCCCATCATGCTCATTTCATATTTACTTTGCATTAATTTAGCAAACTTTTTACAAAGCTTATCATCTGTAGATCCAAATATAATATCATCTACATAAATTTGTACATGTATCTTAGAGCCATTAACATTTCTAAAGAAGAGAGTTTTGTCAACAGTACCTCTTGTGAAATGATTATCTAGAAGGAACTTTGACAAAGTCTCA
The DNA here is from genome assembly GCF_009905375.1 of Apium graveolens. NCBI lineage: Eukaryota > Viridiplantae > Streptophyta > Magnoliopsida > Apiales > Apiaceae > Apium > Apium graveolens. The sequence continues at coordinate 95,080,380 of NC_133656.1, forward strand.
TACCAGGCTCTAGGTGCTTGCTTTAGTCCATAGAGTGCTTTCAACAGATAATACACATGGTCTGGAAAATTTTGATCTTCAAAACCTGGAGGTTGGCTTACATAAACTTCTTCCTCCAATTCCCCATTTAGAAATGCACTCTTGACATCCATCTGATAGACTTTGAAATTTGCATTAGCTGCATAGGCTAGAAAGATTCTGATGGCTTCAAGTCTGGCAACTGGAGCAAATGTCTCATCAAAATCTATTCCCTCTTGTTGAGAATAACCTTTAGCAACCAATCTGGCTTTATTCCTTATGACAATGCCATTTTCATCCATCTTGTTTCTAAATACCCATTTTATGTCAATAGAACTTTTGTTCTTTGGCTTGGGTACCAGCTTCCATACTTTGTTCCTCTCAAATTGGTTTAGCTCCTCTTGCATTGCTAAAATCCAATCTGGATCCAATAGAGCTTCTTCCACTCTCTTAGGTTCCTCCCGTGATAGAAAGCTATTATACATACATTCATCTTGAGTAGCCCTTCTAATTTGTACTTTTGATGTAGCATCACCAATGATCAGTTCAAAAGGGTGATTCTTGGTCCATTTCCTTTGAGGTGGTAGATTAGCCCTAGATGAGGTTGCCTCAGTATTGTCATGATGTGAGATAGAATGTTGATTTGTTGAAACTCCCCCTGAGTTGCTGATCCTTTGAAAGGAATTAGGAGCTCTATCAACTGATGAAGTGAATTGATTATCCGTTGACAGACTGCGATCAACGGATGCTTTATTATGAACTTCAACGGATGATGTACTTTGTCTTTCAACGGATGCTGCAATGCTTCTTTCAACGGAAGCTGAATTATGACTTTCAACGGATGCAGCATTTTGTGCATTATCCAAAGGCAGATTCTGAATTCTTCTTGAGATGCCTTCTTCATCATTCTCGCTTTCACTATCATCACAGTATATCTCAATGTTGTCAAATTTGAGTCCTTCATGATGTCCCTCATCTGTTAGTCCATCAATCTTTTTATCATCAAACACAACATGTACAGATTCCATGACAATGTTGGTTCTTAGATTGTAGACCCTATATGATTTTCCAGTAGAATAACCAACAAATATTCCTTCATCAGCCTTTGCATCAAACTTCCCTTTGTGATCAGATTGATTCCTTAAGATGTAGCATTTGCAACCAAAGACATGTAGGAAGTTTAAAGTTGGTTTTCTTCTCTTGAATAATTGATAGGGAGTCATGCATTTTGCCTGATTGATTAGAGAAATATTCTGAGTGTAACATGCACAGTTGACAGCCTCAGCCCAAAAATAAGTTGGGAGTTTTGACTCTTCAAGCATTGTCCTTGCAGCTTCAATTAGTGATCTGTTCTTCCTTTCCACCACACCATTTTATTGTGGAGTTCTTGGAGCTGAGAACTCATGCATGATCCCACTTTCTTCACAGAACAACTTCATGGTTGAATTCTTGAACTCAGTTCCATTGTCACTCCTAATATTCCTTACTTTGAAATCAGGATGATTGTTGACTTGCTTGATATGATTGATGATGATTTCACTAGCTTCATCCTTTGATTTAAGAAAATAAACCCATGAAAACTTTGAGAAATCATCTACAATCACTAGGCAGTATCTTTTCCTTGAAATTGACAATACATTGACTGGTCCAAAAAGATCCATGTGAAGAAGTTGTAGTGGTTCATCAATTGCAGATTCAAGCTTCTTACTGAATGATACTTTCTTTTGCTTTCCTTTCTGACAAGCATCACACAGCCCATCCCTTGTGAATTCCACTAGAGGCATTCCTCTAACTAAGTCCTTTTTGACTAGATCATTCATTGTCTTGAAATTCAAATAGGACAGCTTCTTGTGCCATAGCCAACTTTCAACTGGACTTGCTTTGCTGAGAAGACAAGTTATGGATTCTGCATCTGTAGAGTTGAAATCAGCTAAGTACACATTCCCTTTTCTAACTCCAGTTAGAACCACTTTATTGTCCTTTTTACTTGTGATAATACAGGCTTCAGAATTGAAGGAAACAGTATTCCCTCTATCACATAGTTGACTGATGCTCAATAAATTGTGTTTGAGACCATCAACCAATGCAACTTCATCAATGATGACATTTTCTTTTGAAATCAAGCCATATCCCATAGTGAATCCTTTGCTGTCATCTCCAAAGGTTATGCTAGGGCCAGCTCTTTCCTTAAACTCTGTGAGCAGGGTGAAATCTCCTGTCATGTGTCTTGAACAACCACTGTCCAAGTACCATAGATTTCTTATTTGTCCCTGCACACAGCAAAATCAATCAAGTTGATTTTGGTACCCAAGTTTCCTTGGGTCCAGCCTTGTTAGTCTTTTTCCTAGACTTCATTCCTCTTGCATCTTTTGACTTAGGTAACTTTGGATCACCCTTGGTCTCAGATGTGGTTGGTTGAAGTGTAGGGTTAGTCACAGAATCATTTAACACATTTGTTTGAATTTGATAAGGCATAGGTTGTGCAGACATGTTATTCCACATAGGCATATTGTATGGCATTTGAGGCATACTAAATGCAGTAAAATAAGGATTGTTAATATATGGCATGTTTGCAAAATGTGCATGGGGATTCTGGTGAGACATAACAGGCATAGCATGAGCATGCAGAGGTGACATAGACATTTTAGGCATGGAGGGATTTGAAGGCATGGAAGCAGCTAGAATCCCCATGCCTTTTACAATGCACACAGCTTTTTCTAGGAGCATACCTATCAGGTGTGTAATTGTTATGTTTATTAATCCCTACCTTCCCATTTCTTTTAGATTTTCTTTTAGTTTCCTTCTTATCCTCAACCAACTTGAGCCTATCTTTTAGCTGATCTAAAGTCATGTGTCCTATATTCACCTTACTGACATCTCTGGATGTGCTAGCTCCTTCTTTGACAAAGTTCTTGAGAGTTGAAACATTCTTTTTATTGAGACTTTTATTTTTAAAAGAACTTGCCTGTTTTAATTGATGAGCCTTCAACGGATGCTCCTTTTCTTCCTTCAACGGATAACTTTCATCATCCGTTGATTCCACATCCGTTGACAATCCATCAATTAATTCTAACTCCTTTTTGTTTTTCTTCCAAGCATCCTCACAGAATGATTCAATTCCCTGAACCTTTGCAATCTGAACACTAACATCCCTAGATGTTTTCCAGGCCTTGATTACCTCTTGCTCACTTTCTAACTGTGTAGAAAGAATTTCTACTTTCTTAATAGCTTCTGCTAGTTCACTCTCAACAGTCAAGCATTTAAGTTTCATCTTTTCAAGCTCAATTACCTGATCCACTAACACAGCATTCCTATCACTTAAAAACACATTATTCTCCTTGATCCTAGTGTTTTCTTTTGCTAGTGATTTAAGGGAAACACGCAAATGATATAATTCATTGGTCATATCATTTATGGCTTCATTGCATTCATGTTTAGAAAGCTGAGAGAGATCAGTAGTAATTACCTGGTTGCTTGATGAACTAGTTTCATTTTCATCAGAATTAGCCATCAGGGCTAGGTTGACATATTCCACATCATCATCTTCATTTACCCCATCTGCTGCCCAATCATCTTGAGTGAGAAAAGCTCTTTCCTTTTGTTTGAGCAAATCAAAATACTTCTTTTTGTAATCAACTTGCTCAAATTTCTTTTTCTCAGAATTTGGCTTCCTACACTCACTTGCAAAGTGTCCACTAATGCCACAGTTGTAACATTTGAACTTTGATTTGTCCACCATGTTTTTGCTTGGCTTGGTGAACTTTGTGTTTTTTCTGAACTTCATTTTTGCAAACCTCCTGGACAGAAAGGCCAAATGTTCTTCAATATCATCAGATTCATCCTGACTGGAATTGTCTTCATCCTCAGCAACTTGCTCTTTACCCTTTCTTGATTCTGATTTGCTTGTACCAATTTTGAGACTTGGCATTGTCTTCTCCTCATTCCTGGCTTCCATCTTCTCACTGTCAGCTACAAGAGCAACTGTTCCTCCTTTTCTCTTTCCCTTTTCCAACAGCTCATCCTGCTCCATTTCAAGTTCATAAGTCTTTAGAATTCCATATAATCTTTCAAGTGTGAAGTTCTTATAATCTTGAGAATTTCTCAAAGAGACAGTCATGGGCTTCCACTCCTTTGGCAGAGACCTAAGAAATTTTAAGTTGGAATCCTTGACTTGGTACACTCTACCATACAGCTTCAATCCATTCAACAGTTTCTGAAACCTGTTGAAGGTATCATTTAGTGATTCACCTTCTTCAAAGTGAAAATATTCATACTATTGAATAAGAAGCTGCATCTTGTTTTCTCTGACCTGCTCAGTACCTTCATAGATGATTTGTACAGTATCCCAACCTTCCTTTGCAGTTTGGCTATTGATGACATTGTCAAACATATCTTGATCTAAGCCATTAAACAAAATGTTCATGGCTCTCTTATCCTTGCGGATTTCTTCCATGTCTTCAATAGTCCATTCTGTTTTTGGCTTGGGAATGGACTGTCCAACAGCAACTGTTGCAGTAGCAGCTGTGGCTACTTTGTGAGGGATGTGAGGACCATTTTCAATACAGTTGATGTAGCTTTCATCTTGAGAAAGAAGATGTAAATGCATCTTCACTTTCCAGTGATGATAATTATCTTTTTCCAGGACTGGAATCTTTACACCAATATCCTTCCTATTCATGATGTTAGCAGGAGGATTCTTTTGTGCACTCATGATGTTAGCAGAATAGATCTTTAAACTCTTTGTATGTTAAGAGCTTGCTCTGATACCAATTGTTATTCCTAGTGGACTAACAATGAGATTTACAGAAGGGGGTTGAATGTAAATCTCAAAACTTTTTCAAGTTTTGAGTAGTTTCTAAAGCTAAGTGTTTGAGTGATCAAATGTGTGTGAATTGCTTGAAGCTGATGCAGACAGATATATATATTCAAACACAAATGTAATGAACACAAAGAACTTAAAAAACTTTTCTGGTGGATTTGTTGTTCCACCAGAGATGTGTTATTTCAGAAAATCTGTGATTCAAAGAATTAAATCACAGCTGCTTCCTAGTACAAACTAGATGATTTTCTCTTTTGATATTTCTAAACAGCTCAAGGAAAATTCATATCTAATTACTAGCTGCTACTTGGTTTATATATAACCAAGTTTACAAGTGAAGACAAACTGTAAAATACAATTGAAAAAGATTCTTCACATATTTCTTCTTCATTTCTCTATCCAATGCAATCTAGAGTAATTTGTAAATCTTTGAATACTTCCTTGTTTGCATCAGAATGGAAATGCTGCATTTTCTTGATTCCTCCGTTGAGGCTTTATCCGTTGAAGCTTTATCCGTTGATGCATTATCAGTTGAAGTCTTTATCCGTTGAAGCACTTATCCGTTGATGGATATTATCCGTTGAAGCATTTATCCGTTGATGGATATTATCCGTTGAAGCATTGTTTCTTATCCATGAAGGTCTTCAATATCCGTTGACACTTCTTCACTTATACAAAATTACAAGGCATGAAATATTTACAATTAGCCCTCCTATTTGTACATCCATTAGTAGTCAACATGACTGATTATTTCCTAACAACATCTAAGAATTACAGCTTGATACCAGAGAGTGAAATGTGCTACAATACTAAACTTATTGCTAAGTAAAGCTACTCCTTCAACGGATAGCCAAGATGGTCTTATCCGTTGAGGTTACAAACACTAGATTTCTACTTAAGTGTTTTGCTTAACTTATCATCAAACTAATACACATATTCCTAACAATTATTTAATTAGATATAATTATTTCTTTTGATTTAAAAAATCCGGAAAATAGTTTCGATCTTTAAAATATTATTCTAAATTATGTTTAAGGCTCAATAATTATTATTAAATGATTGAGTTAAATGCACTTTGTACCCTCGAACAAAGTTGAAAAAATAATTTTGTATTAGAACTTTCGGAAATACAACTTGCACCCCTCAACTTCAATTTACTAAGTCAGTATGCACCCTTTTGCAGATTATAATTAAAATGATAAGGGTAAAACTGGAATTTTATTTTAAAATATAAATTAATTTTAGTTAGAATTTCAAATATTAGTTAAAATATTAATAAAATAATTTCTTTTATATTAAATATTAATATTGAACAATTTTTTTTATTAAATGCACATTAAATAATAATGACGTCAAAAAATTAAAAATGAAACAATTAGATTTAATGTAAGTATATAATTAAAAAAAATGTAAAAAGTCATTTTGAATTTACTTTTGGTAAAATTATATAATTTTTGGCATTATTTTTATAACTAAAATTCCAAACTCAAATAAATAGTATTATTTGAAAATTTTAAAATTCTTATTTTATAGCTATAATAATAAAGTTCAGTTTTTAATATAACCTGAAAAAAAGGAATTTAGTTTAGTTATTATTTTACTGAAATTCCCATTTTACCCCTTACTTTTTTAATTATAACCATCAAAGGGGTGCTTCCTGATTTGGCGGGTTAAAGTAGAGGGGTGCAAATTGAGTTTCCAATACTCTTAATACACATTTGTTTTTGAAACAAAATAAGAGGGTGCAAAGTGCATTTAACCCTAATGATTTTATAGTCAGATTCAAGTATTCGAACACTGTTATTTATTTATAAAATAATTTTTTGATCCGTTTTAATTCTGAAAAATATTCAAAAATTCGTATTAAATACCCTAAAAATCATTTTAACCCTGAACTTTCATTAAAAAGTTATTTTATCGAATATCTTACGTGCTATGTGCTATATGTGATCTGATTGATGTATAATATGTTTATGTGTGTATTTTTTGGCGGTTTTTTATTGTAACTTTCAATTCGTAAGTCGAATTTGGGTAAAACGAAGGGTAGATAGAAGCTTATAACGAATTAAATAAAGTGAGAATGAGTATTGATGGATACTTATGATGACTAGAAGAGGCAGCGAGGCGTAGAAAAGGAAAGCAAGTAGTCGGTAAGTAAGAGTTGATAGACGAGCGCAAGTGAAGGGAAACCGGATTGAGATAAGGCAACTGTTCTGAACCTTTCTTGAAGTATGTTGCTTAGTATTTCAAGTAGTTTCTTTTTTATATTGCAAGTACTTTGAAGTATTTAACCCTAAACCCTGATTCTACTTATTGATGTTGAGCTGTAAGCCTTATTCTTTATAAACCATCAATTGTTGAATTCTTATATATGAACCATAGATATATTATACTATTTCACGTATACATACATACCATAAAATGATTACCAAAATGGATTTTTTTATATAAAAACATTTATACCTTATACGTCAGAAGACCAATCCTTGCAACCATTAAACCTTTGTTCTTCTACTATCTGATTCTTTCCCAAGCTGGAAGCCTGTTATTCTCAATCAATGCAACAAGAATTACGTAGAGGGTTAAATGTAATTTTGGCTTCCTTTTCTGATTTTAAGAATGTTCTTACTTAATATATAATTGTGATTGATTTTGCAAGAAGTGCGAAATAAAAGTAAAATGGAAATCAAAATACAAAGCAATAAAATACAAGGCTTTAAAACTTTCTGGTGGATTTAAACTTATTCACCAGAGATATATATATAAAGATGAGAACTCTGTGATGCTTGAATAGTACACAGCTGCTTACAAGTGAACTTACAGAATTACAAAGAGATCTTTAACAGATGCAGCTTTATCTATCTCCTTGAAAATAATGCTTACTTGCTTATTTTATTCTACTTGCTATACTTGATTTATATACTACCAAGTTACATGATAAAAAGACAAACAAGTAAAAAAAAATTGTTTCTAGTCTAATTCCATGCTACTTCATTACTCTATCCATCATCTTTGAATATCTTCATGATTGCATGGAAATGGTAATGCTTCTTTGTTCTCTAAATCCTGCAATTAGGCTGACATATTCCATTTACAAACACCCGACGCATGTGACTATGTTGTCACTGTCAACTGCTCTTTTGAATTATGATCATCCGTCGGGACTATGTTGGTCATCCGTCGGGAGCCTTGTTGATTATCTGTCGGGAGCCTTTATAGATCATCCGTCGAGAGCCTTTCTGTCACTTGACTCTATTTCACTTATACAGAATTACAAGACATCTTATATTTACAATTAGCCAACCTATTCTGCATATCAATCTAGTAGTCAACATGACTAAACAATCCTACAGCATCTACTAATACATTGTTGTTTGCAGGCATGTGCTACAAGACTTATTATTATATAAGATACACTCTCGATGGATATTCAGTTGTCATCCATCGGGACTATAAGGTTCATCCGTCGGGACTATTGTAGAACATTCGTCAAGAGCTACAAATACACTAAGTTAAATCTACTAAGGTGTTTTGTTCAACTTATCATCAAGTTCCCAACATATTTCTAACAATCTCCCCCAATTTATGTCTACTGGAATTGTAGCCATAAATTAAGAGAAACTTGATGATAACAAAACACCCTAAATGTACAGATTGAACTATGGTAGATAAAACTAGTAAGTGCTACAGATTATTTGAAATTTGACCAAGGTAAAATGTACAAAGAGTTCTCACAATCATTTTCAAGATGCTCCTCTAGTTTGAGAAGATATAATATATCCCCTTGATTGTCTTGATTTCTTCCCAAGCTATTAGTTGTTTTCTTCTATTTGATTTCGGAGTTGTCTGTGAAATTCAAGTTCTTCAGCATTTGATAGATCCAGCTTTTCTTGCATTTTCAATAGAGTCTCATTGCTTGAGATGCTCAATTGGTCATCCAGTCTGAAGAATCTCCTAACACCTTTTTCATCCATAAATTCCATCAGCCAGTAAGGCCTCAAATGCACTTTGTTTCCTGTGAAGGGAATTGATAGACTCCTTGGGAGTGCATCTGAGGCTTTTCTGCTCCTTAGTTCTTCTATCTTCTTTAGAATCATTCTCTTGGCAGTCACATTAAATCCAAAAATTTTCTTGAAAGATAAGAAGATCTTTATCAAAATAGAACAACTCTCTTGAAGAATCCTGTAAAGGGGTCATATGATCTCTTTCCCACCCTTATATTTGAACACCAGTCTTTCAGGGAGATTTCTGTGAGCATCAATTGCTCTCACTTCCTCTAGTTCATCTATGTAGAGATTTATGTCTAAAAACTTCTTGATGTCACTGATATATAGAAGATCTCCGTTGTTGACAGTTGGTTCAGTTTTGGTTAAGGTTTTGGTTTTGAGTCTCACAGGCTTGACCTTCTTGATTGCTCTTGTCTTTGTCTTCTTTAACTTGTTGAAGATTGGTAAATTAAGCTCAGGAAGAGGCAAACTATCCTAGTCTATAGGCTCATCCTTGGGAACTATTGGCTCACCATGAAAATTCCTTGTAGGATCCACCTTAAATTCCTCCTGCACCACTGAGGGCTTGGATGTTTGAGTTGTACATGTAGACTGATTGGGAATGTAATCTTCCATCTTATCATCATTAAAGTCTAATCTTTTTTTGGGAAGGATTTTGTATCTGAACTTTCTTTTCTGTTGAGGTTCCTTGTGCATTTTCTGATCCTGAGCTTCAGCTATCACATATTGCTTCTCAGAAATCTCAGTTGCAGTTTTCACAGCTTGGAGCTTGGCTACTATAGCAGCTTGCTTTTTCTTTTGTTTGAGTTTCTTAGCATCTAAAGCAGCTTGCTTCTTTTCTTGTTTAATCATCTTCTTTTCTTCCTTCTTAGCTTCTGCAAACTGAGGGTGTCCAGCGACCACACAGATTTCTTTCCCATTCCTGTAGATTTTAGCAATTCTTCTCTTTAGCACTGAGTCAGTTGGATCTTTTAGAATACAATGGACCTTGCCAAAAGCTTCTTTTCATCTGGCCTTGGAGTCTCAAACATAAGATCCAAGGGATTCTTTTCAGATGACTTTGGATAATTTCTCTTGGGCTTAAAAACCAAGTTGGATTTTGGAGACTTTATACATGAAGGTTTGCCCTTTTCCAAATTATCCATACTCATTTCATTTGCAAAAATTTGTCTCAATTGAGAGAAGTGAGAAAAGACCTTGTCTTTCTTCTCAATTGGACCAAACATTTTTACTATCTCTTCATCAATTTTCTTCCATTTGTCATCCAGTTCCTTCTCAACTGCTACAACATCAAGCTTCTTGAATTTTTCATTTGATTCCAACTTAGCAGCTGCTATCTGGATCAGATCAATGTTGTCCAAGACTGGTGGCTTAGGAAAAGTAATTTCTGGCACAATTACTTGACTGACTTGTATGTTTAGCACATTCTCCCCCTTACTTGTTGGCTCCTCTTGGCTAACTAGAACAATTGAGTCTTTTGCCCCCTTTTTGTTAGCATCAAGTTGAGTAGAGGTAGAAGTTTGTGCAGCCACTAGCTTTTGAAGCAACTGAGTTTGTTGAGCTTGATGTAAATGGATTGCAGTGATAGAAGCTTCCAAGGTTTTGAGTCTTATGTCCAAGAATCCACTTTGCTGGCCAGATCAGAGTTTTTCCTTAGTTATCTGTTGATGCCAAGCATGGTTGTGTTGGGAAACTTAGCATCTAGTCTGTCAGTGACATCCTTCTTGAACTGATCAATTTCTGTCTTCAGCTCAATGACATCCATAGACTGTCTGAGAGATTGAATTTGATATAGTTAGAGAGAGTTTAAGTGTGCTTGTAGAAGGCTCTTGGTGTTGGCAATTGTGATAGTTTGAAGAGCTGTCTGAGTTTGTTGAATGATGTGTGACATAGTGGATTTGAAATGGTGCTCATCACATGTCTTGGAAAATACCCAAGATGGCATATTTGATCTTGAGTTAGGGCCTGCTTCTCCCCTATGTCCATGAACCCTTCTTCATCATCATCTTCATCCCCAAATAAATCCTCAGAACCACCAGTTCCATAATCAATGTCATCACCAGCTATGGGTGGCATGGCTGTGATGGCATTTTTGGCCATTTGCATAGAACCAGTAGTGTGCACCAAGTTGAGCATCCTTTCAACATCCTCATTGCCCTGTCCATCTAGAGTTTAATAAGGTGGAACAAGATGAGTAAATGTCTCAGCATCCAAGGAGATAAAATCTATGACAACTTGATATTCTTGCCGAAATAGTTTCTCCTTTTCTGCATCACTGACACTCATTGACTCACTAGCAATGGCTTCCATCCTTATAGCTCTTGTACCTGCATTTCTCTCATTTTCTCTATATTCTTGCATCAAGGGCTCCTCTTGTCTCACCACCCTCACCTTCACCTACTAAGGTGGAACTCCCCTCACTCACTTTTTCCAGGCTGAAAGAAATAGCCTGTATATTTTCTCTCTCTTTCTCTCCTTTTTCCTGAGAGCAACTCAGCCTCTCACTCTATTCACTCCCTTCCCTCAATCCTAGGAGTGATTGTACAACTACTAACTCATATACACTTGTAATAATTGTTGAAAATTCATCTTGTGTAGTGAGTACTGACGGATGAGGAACATCCATCGGGGTAGTAGTTAGAATAGTCGACGTATGACTGCTGTTAGGCACATCCGTCGGGATACAATCACTAGCCAACGGATGGACAATATCCACTGGAATAGAGTAAATGATAGAGTTTGGAGTAGAAACTATGATGGACTCTGTGCAGATTGATGATAATTTAGGCACAGACGTCTCAATAGTTTCTAAAAGAATTGGCAAGTGAGCCAACAAATCATCTAGAAGATGATGCTCACTTGTACTTAATTTTGGCTTCTCCAACAGAGTTAAAGAAGGAGAATCAGGGATTGATGTGTGAATCATATCCATATCCAGAGAATTGGTGGGAGAGTTTTGTGTATCTAGTGTGTGTGAGATGTTTATAGTAAGAGATTTTGGTTGTGACTCCACATTTATTAGAGCCACATCAAACTGAATTTGAGAAGGTGCAGTGACTGAGTCTTTAGCTGTAGTTTGCACTGTGTGTGATCCCTGTGCATCCCCAAGTTTTCTAGATTTCTTCTTTCTTGTATAAGTTTGGGGTGAGTCTGTGTCCCTAACCCTTTTGGCATGTGCTCCTGGTTGGGAGCTTGTTTCAATAGTAGATTCCCTTTGAGAGAATGAAACTGGAGATGTGTTAATTTCTTTATTAAGCACCACAATTTGTTGGGAAACTGTGATGTGGCTAGGTTTGGGTACACTCACCTCACCATCCTTATTCTTAGGGCTTCTTTAATATTCACCCTGTCCCTCACCAATGTTACCCACCTTCACACTCCCCTCTTTGTTTTTGGTAGATTTTGAAACTGGCATCTTTTGAGAGACACCATAGTGTGGTTTCTTTGATTTGGATTTTGAAGTTTTGGATTTTGTGGCTTGGGTAGGCATCTATTGGGTCATTGACACAGGTGCCATAACCACAGTCAATGACAAAGAAACTTGAGAGGTAGAAGGAGTAGAGACAGAAGTATTTACCTCACTTACCTGAGGGCCCTCCATGATAGGCAAATAAACAAGGGGCACCTCCTTGTGCTAATTAGCTCTGTATAAATCTGCAGTTACTCTTCTTTCTTGAACCCAACAATCCAGTTTGTTGGTTGGGTTATCAATCATAAGATCCTCACAAAGATGGTTAGCAATAATCATAAAGAATCTAGCACAATAAAAATTCCTAGATCTCTTTTTAATCTCCCCTAACTTGTAGCCTAACTCAAACATGATAGCATCACTAAAATTATAGTAATTATTAGTAAGCAGCATGTACAGCATGTTAAGCATAACAGTATTGACATAATTAAAGTTGCTTATTTTACCAGAAAACACCTTAGTAACTACATCACACAGAAAACTTCACTCTTTCCTAAGACCTAGCCTCCTAATCTCACTTAACTTAGTGGTAGGAAGTGCATAGCAAATAGAATTAAGCAAGTTAACTAAATCAACATCTGTGTGTGGTTTACTAGTAGTGTTTTCAGGAATTTTAAAGCATGCTTGAATAGTATCACTGTTAATGCAAAATTCCTTACCTTTAATGGAAAGAGTTATTATTTTGTCAGTTTCCTGATATACAGCAGTAGTCCATATTTCCTCTACAACTTCATAGTAGATTGCGGGTGATTCCAGCATGGCATAGTTAAGCTTGCATCCCTTCACAAAATCCATCATTTTGTGATAATCTTCAGAGGCTGGAATTTCTTTGTTCACAAGAGCCACAAAGCTGTTCTCTTCATAAATAAATCTTATCTGGGACATGATCTTGACTACTGGTGCCATTGTTAACCAAGGAAAGTTGCATAAAGAAATGGGGGTTTTGCTTTGAGGAAGAAGAGAGCAGTTAATTGCAATAGAGAGAGAGAGAGATAAAAGCTAAAATGAACTTGGAATAAGGCTTTTAGATATTCTCAGAAAAAATGGGATAAAAATTAAAGGTAAAACTTAAAGACCCAATGAAAATTGCCCAAAATAGCCGTTTTAAAAGTAAAAATAAACTGTCAAAATTCTGTCAATTATCCGTCGTGATATACTTACAGACTATAAGTAAATCCGATGGATAATGTTCAGAACTTTAACGGCTAAGATGTAGATAATTCGACGGATGAGAATAAAGCAAATATTCGTCGGGTTTAAAATAATGCAGAAAAGTAATTGATTTTTACCAGGATATTCTATTTTGAAGGATGATCAAACTCGATGGATAATAAACATCCGTTGTGATGTAGATTTTGATTTAGCCAAATTTTCATTCAAAACAGAAAAATCAATTAAATTTATGGCTGCATTTTAACTTGCAAAATAATAAAAAATAATTTAAGAATAATTAAGCATACCTAACTCACTTACCAAACTAGTGAAGGTGGATTCATCAAGTGGCTTGATAAAGATATCTGCAAGTTGCTTCTCACTTGGAACAAAATAAAGTTCCACAGTACCACTCATTACATGTTCCCTAATGAAGTGATATTTGATGTCTATGTGCTTTCTTCTTTAATGCTGTACTGGATTTTCAGTAATGGCAATTGCACTTGTATTATCACAGAAAATAGAAATTATGTCCACTTGCAGACCATAGTCCAACAATTGATTTTTCATCCATAGAATCTGTGCACAGCAACTGCCAGCAGCAATATATCCAGCCTCAGCAGTAGAAGTAGAGACTGAATTTTGCTTTTTACTGAACCATTATACTAGTTGTTTCCTAGAAATTGACAGGTTCCCGTAGTGCTTTTTCTATCAATCTTGCACCCTGCATAGTCTGCATCTAAATAACCAGTTAGATCAAAACCAGAATCTCTAGGGTACCTAATGCCAAGTTTTGGTGTTCCCTTGAGATATCTGAAAATTCTCTTTATAGCTATTAAATGAGACTCTCTAGGATCAGTCCGTAATCTAGCACAGAGACAAGTAGCAAATATTATATCTGGCCTACTAGCTGTTAAGTACAAAAGTGAGCCAACCATGCCTCCATAGCTTGAAATATCCATAGACTTTTCAGTAGTGTTTAATTCAAGTTTAGTTGCAGTGGCCATAGGAGTTTTTGTAGATGTACAATCCATTAGATCAATTTTTAAAAAAAAATCATAAATATATTTGGTTTGACTAATGAAAATTCCATCACTAACTTCTTAACTTGTAAACCAAGAAAGTAAGTTAGTTCTCCCATCATGCTCATTTTATACTTACTTTGCATCAATTTGGCAAACTTTTTACAGAGTTTTTCATTTGTAGAGCCAAATATAATATCATCTACATAAATTTGAACAAGTATACTAGAGCCATTAACATTTCTAGAGAATAAAGTTTTTCCAACAATGTCTCTTGTGAAGTGATTTTCTAAGAGAAACTTTGACAATATATCATATCAGGCTCTAGGTGCTTGCTTCAATCCATAAAGTTCTTTCCAAAGATAGTAGACATATTCTGGAAAATTTGTATCTTCAAAACCAGGAGGCTGACTGACATAGACTTTCTCCTCCAAATCTCCATTCAAAAAGGCACTTTTGCATCCATTTGATAGACTTTGAAATTGGCATGGGCTGCATAAGCTAAGAAAATTCTGATGGCTTCAAGTCTTGCAACAGGAGCAAAAGTTTCATTAAAATATATTCCTTCTTGTTGATAGTAGCCCTGAGTAACCAATCTAGCTTTGTTCCTGACAACTATGTCATTTTCATCCATCTTGTTTCTGAATACCCACTTGGTATCAATTGGATTCTTTCCTTTAGGTTTTGATACCAGCTTTCATACCTTGTTCCTTTCAAATTGGTTTAGCTCTTCCTGCATAACTAGAACCCAATCAAGATCCAACAGAGCTTCTTCTACTTTTTTTGGTTTTTCTTTTGAGAGAAAGCTGCTATATAGACATTCTTCTTGAGTTGCTTTTCTAGTTTGAACTCTAGAAGATACATCACCAATAATGAGCTCAAAAGGGTGATCTCTAGTCCATTTTCTCTGTTGTGGTAGATTAGCTCTAGATGAGGAGGCCTCAATTTTGTCTTGATGTGTAACTGAGTTTTGATTAGAAGAAACTCCCCCTAAGTTTGTGGATCTTTGATTTGAAGAAGGAGTTCTTTCTATAAGTGATCTATTTTGACTTTTAGCTTCACTAATTGTTTCGACGGATGATGCACTTTGTTTCCTGATGGATGAAGTTGATTATCTTCTGATGGATGATGTATTTTGTACCTCGAATGATGCTGAATTTTGTGCATCACTGGAGATAGACTTTTCTGCATTATCCTTAGCCATTATTTCTTGATCACTGTCATCACAAATTATTTCAACATTGTCAAATTTGAGGCTATCATGGAAACCTTCATCTTTTAGTCCTTCAATCTTCTTATCTTCAAACACAACATGTACAGATTCCATAACAATGTTTGTTCTAATAATGTAGACTCTATAAGCTTTTCCAACAACATATCCAACAAAAATTCCTTCATCTGCTTTAGCATCAAACTTTCCATGTTGCTCAGTTTGATTCCTTAGAATGTAACATTTGCATCCAAAGACATGAAGAAAATTTAGAGTTGGCTTCCTATTTTTGAACAATTGGTAGGGTGGCATGCATTTTGCTTGATTGACCAAAGAAATACTCTGAGTGTAGCATGTAGTATTCACAGCTTCAGCCCAAAAATATGTTGGTAACTTTGATTCTTCTAGCATTTTCCTTGCAACTTCAATAAGAGATATATTTTTCCTTTCCACCACTCCATTATGTTGTGGAGTTCTAACTGCAGAAAACTCATGCATAATCCCATTCTCTTTACAAAATAATCTCATTATAGAATTCTTCAACTCAGTTCCATTTTCACTCATGATTCTTCTTACTTTAAAATCAGGATGATTATTGACTTGCCTTATGTGATTGATGATGATTACACTAGCTTCATCTTTGGATTTTAGAAAATATGTCCAAGAGAACTTTGAGAAATCATCTACAATTACTAGGCAATATCTTTTCCTTGAGATGGACAACACATTGACTGGTCCAAATAAATCCATGTGCAATAGTTGTAAAGGTTCTTCAATTGTTGAATCAAGCTTCTTCTTGAATGATGCTTTAATCTGCTTTCCTTTCTGGCAGACATCACACGATCCATCCTTTGAAAACTCCACTTGAGGAATACCTCTAACCAATTCTTTCTTGACTAGCTCATTCATGGTCTTGAAGTTTAGATGGGACAGCTTCTTATACCATAGCCAACTTTCATCTTGACTTTCTTTACTGAGAAGACAAGTTACAGATTCTGCATTTGTTGAGTTGAAGTCAGTTAGATACACATTGCCTTTTCTCACTCCAGTGAGAACCACTTTGTTGCTTTTCTTGTCAGTCACAACACGGGCTTCTGCATTAAAAGAAACTGAGTTTCCCTTATCACAAAGTTGGCTGATACTCAACAGATTCTTCTTGAGACCATCCACTAGGGCAACTTCCTCAATGATGACATTGTCCTTTAAAATCAAGCCAAATCCCACACTATAACCCTTGGTGTTATCTCCAAAAGAAATACGTGGGCCAACTCTTTCTCTAAAATCAGTGAGCAGGGTAGAATCTCCAGTCATGTGCCTTGAGCAACCAATATCTAAATACCAAAGATTCTTTCTGTTTCCCTGCACACAGCAAAATCAAATCAATTTTGGTACCCAAGTTTCCTTAGGTCCTGTTTTGTTAGCCTTTTTCTTAAGTATCTTGGGTTTGTCTTCAATTGACTTAGGTACTTGAAGTTCATCCTTAGTCAATTGAGTGGAACCCTTAAAACCATTCATCATTGCAGAATTATCATGCACAGCTAGATTAACATGGAAATGCATATTTTGTCCAAATATGTTATTCCAGTAAGGCATGCTAAATGGCATTTGTGGCATACTAAATGCAACATAATATGGATTTTGTGCAAATGGCATGTTAGTATACTGTGCATTCAAATTATGTGCAGGCATAACATTTATAGGCATTGTAGGCATACTGGGAAATGAAGGAAGTGCAGACGTGGAAGTAGGCATAGAAATTTGCAATTAACAGACAAATGATTAACACTATCACGCTTAACACAGATTTTTCTTGGTGCATATTTATCAGGTGTGTAGTTGTTATGCTTGTTAATTCCTACTTTGTCATTTCTATTGTTTTTCCTTTTTAACTCTGCTTTCACCTCAATTTTCTCCAATCTGTCATTCAATTGCTTGATAGACTGATAACCTACATTGACTTTTTTGTCCTTTTTACCTTGACTTGTTTCTCCTGGAACAAAGTTCTTAGAAACTGATCCATATTTTTCATTTAACTTGGCTAGCTTAGCTTTGCTAACTGGTTTACTTGCACTCAATGGATGTGGCTCATTGTCTTTCGACGAATAATCTTTTTTATTATTCGACGGATAATTTTCATCATCCGTCGAATCCAAATCTGTTGAAAGTCCTTCAACCAGATTGGAATCAAGCTTCTCCTTGTTCTTTTTCCAGGCTGCATCACGAAAAGATTCTATACCTTGAAATTTAGTAATTTGAGCATGAACATCTCTAGATGATTTCCATGCCTTAATTACTTCCTGTTCTCATTCAAGTTACTTTCTTAAAATCTCCTCTTTCTTTAAGGATTTAATTAGTTCATCCTTAGCAATCTTGCATTCTATTTTCAATTTTTCAAACTTAAGAAATTGTGTCTCTAGCACATTGTTTCTTTCACTTATAAACACATTATTCTCTTTAATTTTATCATTTTCTTTAGTGAGAGACTTGAGTGTAACACGCAGGTGATATAATTCAGTAGATATGTCATTTATGGCATCATTACACTCAGCTTTAGATAAATGAGCTAGATTGGTAGTGATTACCTGATTGCTTGATGAACTTGTCTCTGTTTCATCTGATTTGGCCATAAGTGCTATATTAACATAGCTTGTATCTTTATCCTCTTCCAATCCATCTGTAGCCCAGTCATTTTCTTGTGTAATAAAAGCCCTTTCCTTTTGCTTGAGCAACTCAAAGTATTTCTACTTATAATCAACAGCCTCAAACTTTATTTTACCAGAATCAGGCTTTCTACATTCACTAGAAAAATGACCTGCCAAGCCACACTTGAAACATTTGAATTTAGACTTATCAACCATGTTTCTGTTTGATTTGGCTGCTCTAAAATTCTTCTTGAATTTGAGCTTGGAAAATCTCCTAGATAGAAAAGCAAGATTCTCATCTATGTCATCCATGTCATATTGATTAAGCTGGTCTTCATGCTCAGCTACTAGTCCCTTTTCTTTGCCTTCACAAACTCTTAAGTTTGGTGCAGATTCAAAAACTTCAAACTTGATCTCCTCCTCCTTTTCTTGCTCAGCAACTAGTGCAATGGACCCTCCCTTCTTTCTTCATTTCTCCATCTTCTCATCTTGCTTTATTTTAAGCTCATAGGTTTTTAGGATACCATACAGTCTATCCAAGGTGAACTCTTTGTAATCTTGAGAATTTCTCAATGAGACTGTCATAGGCTTCCATTCCTTTGGTAGAGATCTAAGGAATTTCAGGTTTGAGTCTTTTGTTTGATAGACCATTCCATACAGTTTTAGAGTATTCAGTAGTTTCTGGAATCTACTGAAAATGTCAGTGAGGGACCCACTTTCTTCACTATGGAAATGCTCATATTGCCGAATCAAGAGTTGCATCTTGTTCTCCCTTACTTGCTCAGTTCCATCACATATAACTTGAATTGTATCCCAGACATCCTTAAAAGTTTTGCAGTTTATGATGTTATCAAACATGTCACTGTCAACACCATTAAACATAATGTTTATGGCCTTTTTATCCTTTTAAACTTGTTCTTTGTCTGGATCTGACCATTCTGCTTGTGGTTTTGGGACTGATGTTTCATTTCATATAGCAGTTCTCGTAGGGACATGTAGACCTTTCTCAATGCAATCCAAATATGCTTCATCTTGAGATAGGAGATGCAGGTGCATCTTCACCTTCCAATGGTGATAGTTGTCTTTGTCCAGAAATGGAATCTTTACTCCAACATATTTTCTCTTCATCTTGTTAATTGTTGTGATCTTTAAACTCTTTGTTCTTCAAGAGCTTGCTCTGATACCAATTGTTATTCCTAATCAATGCAACAAGAATATAGGAGGGGTTGAATGCAATTCTGGCTTCTTTTTCTGAATTTAAGAATGTTCTTACTTAATATATATAATTGTGTTTGATTCTTGCAAGAAGTGCGGAATGAAAGTAAAATGGAAATCAAAACACAAAACAATAAAACACAAGGCTTTAAAACTTTCTGGTGGATTTGAACTTATCCACCAGAGATTTATATTTAAAGATGAGAACTCTGTGATGCTTGAATAGCACATAGCTTCATACAAGTGAACTTACAGAATTACAAAGAGATGCTTAACAGATGCAGCTTTATCTATCTCCTTACAAATAATGCTTACTTGGTTATTTTGTTCTACTTGCTATACTTAGTTTATATACTACCAAGTTACATGATAAAAAGACAAACAAGTAAAACAAAAATTGTTTCTAGTCTAATTTCATGCTACTTCATTACTTTATCCATCATCTTTGAATATCTTCATAATTGCATGGAAATAGTAATGCTTCTTTGTTCTCTAAATCCTGCAATTAGGCTGCCATATTCCATTTGCAAACACCCGACGTATGTGACTGTGCTGTCACTGTAACCTGCACTTTTGAATTATGATCATCCGTCGGGACTATGTTGGTCATCCGTCGGGAGCCTTGTTGATTATCTGTCTGGAGCCTTTGTAGATCATCCGTCGAGAGCCTTTCTGTCACTTGACTTTATTTCACTGATACAAAATTACAAGACATCTTATATTTATAATTAGCCAACCTATTCTACATATCAATCTAGTAGTCAACATGACTTAAAGAATCCTACAGCATCTACTAATACATTGTTGTTTGCAGGCATGTGTTACAAGACTTATTATTACATAAGCTACACTCTTGATGGATGTTCAGTTGCCATCCGTCGGGACTATAAAGTTCATCCATCGGGACTATTGTAGAATATCCGTCGAGAGCTACAAATACACTAAGTTAAATCTACTAAGGAGTTTTGTTCAACTTATCATCAAGTTCATAACATATTCCTAACAAAGCCAATCCTTATACACACCTTGTTATTTTTTATGGTGTTTATAAATCACCCTATGCTTTGAGATGAATGTTGTTTATGATTCTACTTAATTGATTTACATTCTTTATTATGTTGTTATTATAGAATTGGATTGTTTTATAAATATGGATCAGATTCATGGTCAAACCAGATTCATGGTCGTATTAGGCCAATGTGTTCCTTGGATCTAGTATATAGAGCAGAGCGGTGTGCCTTTCTCAGGGTTAGTGTGTGACTGATCAGCAGCCTAACCTTACTTTTTAAAATAAAAGTGAATATCAAATTCTAATCATTGTTTAACAAGAAACTTGATTTCTTATAACATTTTATTTGATCATTATTTAATCTCATTATTGTCATTGTGACTTGATGAGCTAGTTAGCTCACTCTTGCAATTCTATTTATGCTCTTTTCCAGTTAAGAAGGAAATTGTTGGTTAGGAGGATCCCCGGACAAATGTGCGATCTAGGATTCCAGGTTCAGATGGAATAAGCTAGCTGAAGACTTTTATTTTAGTTTTTAGTTTAAAAGTTTGTAAGAATGTTTTATTTTTAGATGTAAGTTAAACTAGTTGGGATTTGGTATATTTTTAATGTAAATAAGGTTGTGGCTTGTGTGCATACTTTAACTTGTTGTGATCCGTGATTATGGTAAGTATGGTCATTGCATATATTATTTTCATAAATAAGTTTATATATTGTGTAAGTGTGTGTTGTGAACCCTAAACTTCTGACCTGGGTTTGGAGGGCGTCACAGTTTTTATTTGTTCCCATAATGTGATAACTCCCGGGCCAATTTTCTAGAACCATTGTTGTGCACCCTCTCTAAAAGTATCCACCAAGAGACGTCATTGAGCAACCTCTTTAGATCATCCATATTCAACGTTCTAACCCCAGGGATGGTTTGAACATTGGGTTTCAAGGGCTGTTGCTGCTGTTGTTCTATCTGATTACCCTCAGGTGTACTGGCAGATCTTGTCACCCCTCGTCATGAGGTAGCGGCTTTGGGATATTACCATCTTGATATTAAACCCTTCCTTGCACACGAGGTCCTCCTTGGTCGCATCCTCGGGACTCTTCATTATTTTGTGACCTTACTTGAGTTTGGACACCGTCTCTGCCATGAGGACGCATCATCGATCCATTGTCAGTACCACTATGAGAAGCAACATGAACAATGATAGGGACCCTTTGTATCCCCTGGGGGCGCGCCCTCATGCCTCTTATAAGGGGGCATCCTACCTTGATGGTATCCAACCCTTCCTCGACCATTCTTTTGATAAGCTCGTTAATAGTTTCCAATCCTACCACATGGAGGGGAACGCTCGTATTCATGGTGCCGCACATGCGTCATATCACAGGGCCTCGCTGCTCCATCATTTCCTTTCTTTTTCCATTCCAACTACAGCATCCTCAAGACATCATCTCCCAACCTTATGCCAAGCCTTCTTTTTAGAGTTAAAAAATCTCTCATTTTTTCATCTTGATTTTGAATATTTTCCACACGATGATGCTCATCTATTGTACATCAAGATATATGAGGATGTGGGGTTACGTGATTGTCAATATGAGACCTTTCTCTCCCATCAATATCCCCATCAATAAGCTCCGCATTAGGCTCAACATCATCAGAGTACTACAACCACCATGGAGTAACTCGAGAGTTTCCTCTATTTGCTTGCCTACGATGTTGAGTGGCATTTATGACACTTTATTATGCTCTAATAATCTTTGAATTGGTGTATTTGTACTCAAGTTGTTATGTGTTTTAATGTATTTTCTAGTGTTTTTGCATTTCAGGCATTATTCAGGTAATCATGTGAATTAGCATTTTTTGGTAATAATTTGGTGTCCAGGTGGTGTTGGAATAAAAGCTCATGGAAAACCGGCTCGAAGCAGCAAGATTTAAGAAGGAATATGAGTTTTTTCTAGAAGGACAGCGTGCCCGCGTTGTGATAGTGCGTGGCCGCGCCGGGGTTCCATAAATGCAGCGCGCCCGCGCTGTGATAGCGCGCCCGCGCTGTGATAGCGCGCCCGCGCTAAGGCCAAATTTCAGAATCCTATTTCTACTACAATTCTAAAAGGGAAGGCTTCCAGATTGTTAAGGGCTGCTATATAAATAACTTTAGGTCGTTTTTAATATATATCAAGTCAGAGACGGACCAGAGCGCAAGGAGAAGACCGCAAGAGACCTTTAGCACAATTCAACCAAGGCGAAGACGATCTAGATTAAGTTGTAACTTGGATGCTTGTTTCTTGTTTTGTTGAACCTATACTCTTGTTTGTACTTGGTTTTATTTATTCATATAAAGACTACGTTTGCTATATCGTGTTTTCATCGGAACCCAAGTTAATGATGAGCCCGATTATGGGCTAATCGTTATCGTGGGGTTCTAGCGGATTTATTTATGGATTTCTTTAGTTAAATTGTTTGATGCCTTAGTATATGGTGATTGTATGATATCCTAGTATTGGTTGTGCGTATTCATCTTATGAGCATCGCGAACTTATAAGATAATATGTTAATTCTTAATGAAATGAAAGTAAATTTAAGGATTTAGAACTTGCCATGCTAGCATAGGTTCATGTATGTGTTATGCATGATTCGTAGGTAATTTTAACCATCTTAGTTGCCCTATATAATCAAGATAGATAACTTGTGCTTAAACTGTTATGTTGTCAAATTCTATAGACATATAGGGTCTCAATATAATTGGTGCCTATTCAGCTTCTATCTCTTTTGTGGATGTCTGGTAGAATGGTACTCATGCAACGAAAGTTGGCATTTATCAGTTTCGTGTTATCTGATTAGTGTCATCACCATTGCATGCTAAGGTTAAAAATAATAAAGCTATTGAATGAAGTATTTAATGAAGTTAGAATCTCATATTTATCATATATATCAACTTAGTCAATCTTATTCTCGTAATTATAATTGTTAGCATAATTTTTAGATATAAGCAATCTCAATTTGTTATAGTCTTAGCATTGGATAATAACCATACATTGTTGCTTAGGTGTATAAATTAAATAGTTAACCAATACAGTCTCTGTGGGAATGAACTAAAAAAGATTTTATACTACTTGCGAACTCGTATACTTGCATGTATTATTAGCGCGTGTTTAGCGACTAACAAGTTTTTGGCGCCGCTGCCGGGGACTGCAGTGTTAATTTATAGTTTATGTGCTTTCCATCAATGGCCATTAAAGTTCATTGACTCGGACATTATTACTTATTTATTCCTTGTCTGGTTTCAGGTACTCTAGCGAGGGTGTATACATACGCGTTCGCGTACTCGTAAGGGAACACTGGATAAAGCCGAGGAAGAACTTGTTGTAGTTCGTAGGGAAGTTTTTGAGGAAGAACAAAAGTTAGAGGAAGAAGAGAAAGTTGAAGAGCCAATTGTAGTAGCTATGGGTGATCAAGCAAAAAATCTGAAGGCTTTGATGGACTATTCTAAGCCTAAGATTAATGACATCCAGTCTAGCATCGTCAGACCAGCCATTAGGGCTAACAGTTTTGAGATTAAGTCAGGCACGATTCAGATGATACAGAATTCAGTTCAGTTTGGGGGTTCTCCTAGTGAAGACCCCAACATGCACATCAGGGATTTCATCAAGATCTGAACACTTTCAAATTCAACGATGTGACTGAGGATGCTATTAAGCTATGACTCTTCCCATTCTCTCTGAGGGACAAAGCTAAGTGCTGGTTACATTCTCTACCAGCAGGGTCTATCACCACTTGGGAAGATCTTGCTCAAAAATTTCTCACTAAATTCTTCTCCATGGCGAAGACTGTAGCAATCAGGAATGCTCTTACTCAGTTTGCTCAATAAACTGGAGAATTTCTGTGTGAGGCTTGAGATCGATATAAGGAGATGCTAAGGAAGTGCCCACACCATGACATGCCTGATTGGATGATTATGAACTGTTTTTACAATGGATTGGGTGTTACTTCTAGACCCATGCTTGATGCAGCATCAGGAGGAGCCTTATGGGCTAAGAGCTATGATGAAGCTTATGAACTTATTGAACTGATGTCTGCTAATGAGTACCAGAATCCTTCCTGACTCAGGGAAAAGTAGCAGAAATTCTGGAGTTGGATGCAGCAATTGCTATCGATGCCCAACTTAAGGCTTTGACAATGAAGGTGGACACTTTGACTAATTATGGAGTTAATCAAATCACTAGTGTCTATGAGCTTTGCGTTGGTGCCCATGAGACTGATCAGTGCATAATTTTTAGTGAATCAACTCAGTTCATGAGCAACTTCCAGCGATCGCAGCAACCTATGCTAGCCACCTATCATCCTAACAACCGTAATCATCCTAATATCAGTTGGAGCAATGCTCAGAATATGGTTCAATAGCCTCATCAGCAGTATCCAGCTAAGCAGTACAACCCCCCTGGTTTTCAGCAACCGCAGTATGCACCAAGACAACAACTCCAGCTACAACAAGCTAATGAAAAATCTGAATTAGAGGAGTTGAAGCTTATGTGCAAGAGTCAAGCTATTTTTATCAAGACCTTGGAAAATTATATTGGGAAAATTGCCAATGCCTTGCTAAATCATCAACGTGGTACATTTCCTAGTGACACTGAAGTGCCAGGAAAGAAGGAAGCTATGGAGCAGGTAAAGGCAATCACTTTGAGGTCTGGGAAGGTTGCGAATCCCGAACAAACTCAAGAGTTGACTGAAGAAGCTGGGGCTGAGAAAGAAGCAAAGCAGCAAGATGAAGAAGTGGAACCAAGGAAGACTACTGTTTAGCACACTCCGCCTGAGGGTAATAAAGGGGAGAAACAGATCTATCCTCCACCGACTTTTCCTAAGCGGCTGCAAAAGAAAAAGCTGGATAAGAAATTTGAGAAGTGTTTGGAGGTGTTCAAGAAACTTCATATCAACATACCTTTCGTTGAGGCTCTCGAGCAGATGCCTAGTTATGCAAATTTTATGAAAGGTATTCTCTCTCGGAAAGTGAAGCTAGATAATTTAGAGATTGTTGCTCTCACGGAGGAATGCAGTGTTGTGCTGCAGTAGAAGTTGCCTCCAAAGCTTAAAGATCCAGGAAGCTTTACTATTCTATGTACTATTGGAAAAGTGTCTTTTGACATATGCTTATGTGACTTGGGTGCTAGCATCAATCTGATGCCTTTGTCAATCTTCAAAAGTTGGATCTACCTGATCTTAAACCGACGTATATGACTTTGTAGTTGGCCGACCGTTCTATTACATATCCGCAAGGTATTGTGGAGGATGTCTTGGTCAAGGTTGATAAACTCATCTTCCCTGCTGATTTTGTAATTCTTGATTTCGAGGAGGATAAGAAGATTCCCATAATCTTAGGAAGACCTTTCTTTGCAACTGGTCGAACCTTGATCGATGTGTAGAAGGGTGAGCTTACAATGCGAGTTCTGGATCAGGATGTTACTTTTAATGTATTCAATGCTATGAAATTTCCTACTGATAATGAGGAGTGCTTAAAAGTGGAGTTGGTCGATTCGGTGGTCATATCGGAACTTGATCAATTGCTAAGGTCTGATGCCTTAGAAAAAACCTTATTGGGGAATTCAGATAGTGAAGATGATGAAGGTGAAGAATAATTGCAATATTTGAATGCTTCTCCCTGGAAGAGGAAGATTGATATGCCTTTTAAATCTCTCGGAATGGATGAATTGAACAAAGCTCCTAAACGGCTCAAGCCTTCTATTGAGGAAGCCCCCTTTCTTGAGCTTAAGCCTTTACCTGAGCATTTGAGGTATGCGTTTTTAGGTGATGCATCTACTTTGCCTGCTATTATTGCATCTAACCTTTCAGGTAGTGATGAGGAAAAGCTTTTGAGGATTCTGAGAGAGTTTAAGTCGGCAATTGGATGGACTATAGCAGATATCAAGGGGATTAACCCTTCTTACTGTATGCATAAAATTCTGCTAGAGGAAGGTAGCAATCCTACAGTCGAGCAGCAAAGAAGACTTAATCCTATCATGAAGGAAGTAATGAAGAAGGAAATTCTGAAGTGGCTAGATGCAGGGATCATTTATCCTATCTCTGACAGTTCATGGGTAAGCCCGGTTCAATGTGTACCAAAGAAAGGTGGAATTACTGTGGTAGCAAATGAGAAGAATGAGCTTATTCCTACACGGACAGTCACAGGGTGGAGAGTTTGTATGGACTATCGGAAGCTGAACAAAGCCACTAGGAAGGACCATTTTCCATTTCCCTTCGTTGATCAGATGCTTGACAGGTTGGCCGGTCATGAGTATTACTGTCTTCTGGATGGCTATTCGAATTACAATCAGATTTGTATCACTCCAGAAGATCAGGAGAAGACTACATTCACTTGTCCATTTGGTACTTTCGCCTTCAGACGAGTTTCTTTTGGTCTATGTGGTGCACCAGCCACATTTCAGAGATGTATGATGGCCATCTTTTCTGACATGATTGGCCACAATATAAAGGTGTTCATGGACGACTTCTCAGTCTTTGGCGATTCTTTTGATGAATGCTTGCAGAATCTGGGACACTTTCTCAAGAGGTGTGTTGAGACCAATCTGGTTCTCAATTGGGAGAAATGTCATTTTATGGTGCGTCAAGGCATTATTCTCGGGCACAAGGTTTCTAATAAAGGTCTAGAGCTGGACAAGGCCAAGTTGGGGGTCATTGAGAATCTTCCTCCACCTATTTTTGTTAAGGGGATTCGCAGTTTTCTTGCTCATGCGGGTTTCTACAGGTGTTTCATCAAAGATTTCTCGAAAATTTCAAAGCCTTTGTGTAGTCTGTTTGAAAAAGATGTTCCTTTTAAATTCGATGACGAGTGTCTTGCAACTTTTGAGACATTCAAGAAGAGTCTAATTATGGCACATGTCATAACTACACCTGATTGGAATGAGCCTTTTGAGATGATGTGTGATGTAAGTGATTATGCAGTTGGAGCAGTTCTTGGGCAGGGAAAGAACAATATATTTCATGTGGTCTACTACGCTAGTAAGACTCTAAATAGTGCTCAACTGAATTACACTACTATGGAGAAAGAACTTTTGGCTATTGTCTACGGTTTTGATAAATTTTGATCTTATCTACGTGGAATTAAGGTGACAGTTTTCACTGATCACACCGCCATTCGATATCTCGTCTCAAAGAAGGACTCGAAGCCTAGATTGATTCGATGGGTTCTTTTGCTCCAAGAATTTGAACTAGAGATCAAGAACAGAAAAGGAACTGAAAATCAAGTTGCTGATCATCTCTCGCGTTTAGAAAATCCTAATGCTACTTCATTGGACAAGACATTGATAAATGAGTCTTTTCCCGATGAGCAGCTGTTTGGAGTGCAAGAAAAAAAACCTTGGTTTGCAGACATTGTGAACTATCTTGTGAGTAATATCATGCCTCCCGACTTATCTTATGCTCAAAGGAAGAAGTTTCTTCATGAGGTGAAGTGGTATATGTGGAATGAGCCATTTCTTTTTCATAAAGACCAAATCATCAGGAGATGTATTCCTTACAGCGAAACAGGGGGGATCTTGCGAGATTGCCACTCAACAACTTATGAAGGACATTATGGTGGAGAAAAGACAGCAGCTCGTGTTCTTTAAGCAGGTTTTTTTGGCCAACATTGTTTAAAGATGCTCATCAGTTCATTTTGAAATGTGATCGATGTCAACGTGTGGCTAATATGTCTAAAAGGGATGAGATGCCTCTTAATGTGCTTCTCAAGGTTGAGGTCTTTGATGTTTGGGGAATTGACTTCATGGGGCCATTTGTCTCGTCTTGTAACAATCAGTATATCATGTTCGCAGTTGATTATGTGTCGAAATGGGTTGAAGTTAAGGCGTTGCCAACGAACATTGCGAAAGTGGTGCTTATTTTCTGCACAAGCAGATATTCACAAGGTTTGGAACTCCAAGAGTCATAATCAGTGATGAGGGTCGCATTTTTGCAATCGCAAGTTCACTGCTATGATGAAAAGGTATAATATGAATCATCGCATCGCTACAGCTTATCATCCTCAAACAAATGGTCAAGCTGAGGTATCTAATAGAGAGATCAAGTGCATTTTGGAGAAAGTGGTATGTCCATCAAGGAAGAATTGGTCTTTGAAGCTTGATGAAGCTGTTTGGGCGTATAGAACAGCATATAAGACTCCATTGGGAATGTTGCCGTTTCAGTTGGTTTATGGTAAGGGGTGTCATTTGCCTGTGGAGCTCGAGCATAAAGCATATTGGGCTTTGAAGAAATTGAATCTGGACTTGGATGCAGCTAGAAAGAAGAGGATGCTTCAGTTAAATGAACTTGACGAGTTTCGACTTCAAGCTTATGAGAACAACAAGATGTATAAGGAGAAAGTCAAGAGGTGGCACGATAGGGATCTAGTGCTCAAGAAATCTGTTCCAAGGCAACAAGTTCTTTTATTTAACTCTCATCTCCGTCTTTTTCCTGGAAAGTTGAAGTCAAGATGGTCAGGGCCCTTCATAATCAAAACTGTGTTTCCACATGGAGCGGTGGAAATTTTTGAGAACTATCTGGGCCAAACATTCAAGGTAAATGGTCAACGGTTAAAGCATTATTATGGTGACACGCCAACCAGTGAGGTGGTTAGTGCCGTTTTATTGTCCACTTGATCTCAAGATTCTACGTCGAGCTAGCGACATAAAATAAGCGATTCTTGGGAGGCAACCCAAGTTTGTTGTACATTAGTAAGTAAAGAAAGCAAAAAGAAAAGAGAAAATCACAAAAAAATCAAAAAAATGGAAAAATCCAGGTCTGACTACAGAAGCCTAGCGCCCGCGCTGTCCCAGCGCGTGCCCGCGCCATTTACCAGAAACACTGCGCGCTCGGGCTGTTACAGCGCGCGGCCGCGCCGGTTTGGCAGAAGTAGCGCGCACCCGCGCCGTCCCAGCGCACGGCCGTACCGTGTCCGGACTTTAGAAAAAAATAAAAGGCAGTTTAAGGGGGGAAAACGGGAATTTTGTCCCAAAATTAATTCCCAACCGAATTTTACTCCCCCACATCCCATAATTCCCTCTCCAAATCAAACCCATTACTCCCATTATTCCCATAATTAAATCCCACTTCTATTCCATATCTAATTCTCTTTTCACCGCCTATATATACATACACCTCATACACAAATTTCTTCACCAATTCACAAACTCTCAAACACAAATTCTCTCTCAAACACAACTCTTATTCTCTCTAATCAATTTCCATGGCACCCAAGAGACAAAGAACTCAAGTCGATAGCAGCGCCACCAATTCTTCAACTTCGAGTGGTGTGAGGACCGGGTTTTCTACTCCCGAGGATGAGGAGGAGTACACGAGGCTTCTCGCAAAGCCTATTGCTAAGGAGAGAGGTTTCCTGCCATCAGGGAAGGATGGTCAGCTGTTGGAGATGATTCAGGAGATAGGGTGGGTTTCTTTTTATGAGGAACCTGCTGCTGTGCCTATGAGTGTTGTGCGAGAGTTTTATGCTAATATGAGGGCGGAGAAGAATGGTTTCACGGTGGTTAGGGGGATGAAGGTGGAGTATAGTGTTGGAGCGATAAGGAGGGTAATTAATCAGCCCGCGAAAAAACCGGTCAAGCTATTTGGAATGATAAGACTCTGGAGGATTTTGACTTGGATTTGATTGTTGCTACTCTATGTGTGCCTAAGACTCAGTGGAAATTCAAGAGGGGCACAACTGATTATGCCACATTCCCTGCTTCTTGTATGAACATATTTGCCCGTGCTTGGAATGCCTTTATTTGTGCTAATATTGTGTCATCATCTCATATGCATAAGGTTAATGTGGAGCAAGCACGTTTATTGTGGGGTATTCTGAAGGGGGATTATGTGGACATTAGTAGGATTATTCACCATGGTATTCTACGATTTTTGAAGGTAGCACTACAGGTTCTATACCTTACGCATCCATAGTGATGAGGTTGTGTGTGACAGCTTGTGTTTGTTGGGCCAAATATGAACAACTTCATCTCCCTAGTGCTGCCATTGATAGTTCGATTATATTGCACATGGTGGAGTGGTATGGGGGTAAGTCTGATCCTAAGAGGTTGGGTTATTCATTTGATATGCTTCCAGGCAAGCGGCCCTATGATCAGTATTATGCTGGTGGTTCCAAGTTTGCCCGTGAAGCAGGTTGGAGAGCTCAATTCGGTAAGGAGATAGAGTCGTCACAGTTGCAGGAATCATCGAAGAAGAGTACGACGCAGTATAGGAGTCTTGCGAGGAGGATGGGTGCGATGCACGACATCCATAGTCGTTTTGCACACGATCTCACCCAGGCACTTGGGACTGCATTTAGAGCCACTGGAGTTGACATTCAGTGGCCAGTTTTTGGTGAGGATTATGTGTATCTGCCTCCTGATACACCTGACACTCCACCCCTTGAGAGTGAGGATTCTGATTCAGAATAGGTATGCATGATTCCTTACTATTACCTTCACTGAGGACAGTGAATATTTTAAGTTTGGGGGTAGTAGTTGAAGGAATATGTTTGTGTGAGTCTCATATAGTTTGCATGTTCATGATATTTTAGTTCATATAATTTGCATATTTTGCCATGTAGTTTTTTTTTATTTTGGTAATTTTATGATAATTTGTCATGTAGTTTCATGCATTTGCATTATAACATGATCCCTTAGATAATTTTCCCAATTGACTTGCGATATTGATGCTAGTGTAGTGATGTCGTATTTAATGATGTTGAGTCTTATTGGATTAATTTGTATGTTAGAGACACTTGTATTTCGCTAAATCTTATAGGTTGCTTGAGTGCTAGATCATGATCATGGTTTATTTGATTTGTCGAGGTTTAATTGCTTGTTTATATTTAGAATTTAGGGTATTCTCTTAGTAATAAAAGACATGGATATTTAAAAATTGGAGAAATTGAATTTCATTGCTAGTTGTGTGGCTAGGTGTGAAATGGCTAGTAGCCGGCTCATATTTTTATGAGTAGTCTATGGTTGAATGAGATGAAGCGAAACACACTCATTCAGAAATTTTGAAAAAAAAATGAAAAGAAAAAAAAAAGAATAAGTGTTATGTATAATTGATCACGAGTGGGTTCTTTAGTACTAGAGTTATTAAGTTCTTAGGGGACTTTGTGCCTAGTTACCTAAGGCTTTTATGGTCTGGGATCCGCTAACTTAACGCTCGCTACATGGGTGCTATTGTATAAGTCTTTTATGGACCTCACTCATTGCACGATCAAATAAGCATACTTGTGTTGTTTTGTTGTGAATAAAAGCATGAATCCGTATAAAACTCCAATATAAGAATTGAAGTGTTATAAGTTATTTTGAGTCTAGCTTTTTATTTTATTTATAACCTTGTGATTTCCTTGATGAGTAGTGAGTCGTGATTATTGATCTAGTTGCGATATTATATCTGTAAGCATCTTCACACACGCACGTCTCTAGTTTGTAGGTTGATTTATATGATTTGATTGATCTTCATGCGAATAACTGCATTTGTTGATATTTGCTTATTGGTTGGTTGAGTTATTTTATTGGGGATCGTTGCATTCATGCATTTTTATTTCTCGTTCTTTGAGTCTATATATGCTTGAGGATAAGCATCAATTCAAGTTTGGGGGTATGTTGAGTGGCATTTATGACACTTTATTATGTTCTAATAAGCTTTGAATTCGTGTATTTGTACTCAAGTTGTTATGTGTTTTAATGTGTTTTCTAGTGTTTTTGTATTTCAGGCACTATCAAGGTAATCAGGTGAATTAGCATTATTTTGGTACTAATTTGGTGTCCAGGTGGTGTTGGAATAAAAGCTCGTGGAAAGCCGGCTCGAAGCAGTAAGATTTAAGAAAAAATCTGAGTTTTTTTCTAGAAGGACGGCGCGCCCGCGCTGTGATAGCGCGCGCCCGCGCCGGGGTTCCAGAAATGCAGCGTGCCCGCGCTGTGATAGCACGCGCCCGCGCCGAGGCCGGATTTCAGAATCCTATTTCTACTACAATTCTGAAAGGAAAGGCTTCCAGATTGTTGAGAGGTGTTATATAAATAACTTTAGGTCGTTTTTAATATATATCAAGTCAGAGACGGACCAGAGCGCAAGGAGAAGATGGCAAGAGACCTTTAGCACAATTCAACAAAGGCGAAGACGATCTAGTTTATTCTTGTGAATCTTTGTTTTAAGTTGTAACTTGGATGCTTGTTTCTTGTTTTGCTGAACCTATACTCTTGTTTGTACTTGGTTTTATTTATTCGTATAAAGAATACGTTTGCTATATCATGTTTTCATCGGAACCCACGTTGATGATGAGCCCGATTATGGGCTAATCGTTATCATGGGGTTCTAGCGGATTTAATTATGGATTTCTTTAGTTAAATTGTTTGATGCCTTAGTATATGGTGATTGTATGATATCCTAGTATTGGTTGTGCGTATTCATCTTATGAGCATCGCGAACTTATAAGATATTGTGTTAATTCTTAATAAAGCGAAAGTGAATTTAAGGATTTAGAACTTGCCATGCTAGCATAGGTTCATGTATGTGTTATGCATGATTCGTAGGTAATTTTAACCATCTTACTTGCCCTATGTAATCAAGATAGATAACTTGTGCTTAAACCGTTATGTTGTCAAATTCTATAGACATATAGGGTCTCAATATAATTGGTGCCTATTCAGCTTCTATCTCTTTTGTGGATGTCTGGTAGAATGGTGCTCGTGCAACGAAAGTTGGTGTTTATTAGTTCCGTGTTATCTGATTAGTGTCATCACCATTGCATGCTAATGTTAAGAATAATAAAGCTATTGAATGAAGTATTTAATAAAGTTAGAATCCCATGTTTGTCATATATATCAATTCAGTCAATCTTATTCTCGTAGTTATAATTGTTAGCGTAATTCTTAGTTATAAACAATCTCAATTTGTTATAGTCTTAGCATTAGATAATAACCATACATTGTTGCTTAGGTGTATAAATTAAATAGTTAACCAATATAGTCTCTGTGGGAACGAACTAGAAAAGATTCTATACTACTTACGAACTCGAATACTTGCGTGTATTATTAGCGTGTGTTTAGCGACTAACATACAAACATCCTGAGTGTTCCCTTCAACCATAGGAGTTTTCCCTATAGTGTGACCGTGGCGGGGATAACGACGGCTTCCCTTGTCTTGTGACGCTCCACGGTGTTCAACCTCAAATTAAAGAAATTCAAGGTATCTCCCAAACGATACGGCTGTTCCAAGATATCAGCGTTGCTAATAAGTACATGTGGTGTTCCTCTAACATCCGGAACCCGCGGAGGATCTACTACATTTCTGGGCACGTAGGATTCATGATGAGTGTAGTCGCGCCCAACATCTCCTTCAGATCCGCTATCACTTTCATCATAAGAACTTCTATCATAATTTTAAGACATCTTGTCCTCCTTAAGATTATAATCTTGATCAGCACCACTCCTTCTAGCGCTAATTTGTTAACGGAGTACCAACAAAGTTTGAGGTTTCTCGCAGGAATCAAGATCTGTTATGGTGTTTCTTCGCCGTAAAATCGAGCGGTGTGTGGTGTTTGTGTGTTAACTGGTGGCTGATATTGATTTGGGTTAGTGGTGGCTCCTTATCAGCTTTCAACTTCTTACCCCTTTCAACAGGTCAGCAAATTTTATATAATCATTATTTTATTTATTTTAGCCAACAATTTAAGGTAACACCATTGGATGCTGATGTGTTTCAATGATGGTTAGGTATAATGTTAAATTTGTGTGTACAAATTTGTTAGAGCATCTCCCATGGTACAAAACTCTTAGCTAAAAGCCTATGTAATATTGCATAAATATGATTATAAAGATTATGTAAAAGTACTATGCACTTCAAAGGTACACAACCTTTAGCTAGAGTTTTAGCCAAACCAATGATGTTGGCCATATTTGTTCAACTTTCAAAGACCTATAGCAATATGTTGAATCATATGTACCCGTATGGAAATAAAATATCATGTATTTAACAAATTGAAATAATAATAAAGTACTATTTTTTATAAATCTGGCCAACCATTATAGGCAACTCCGCTAAAGTACAATCTCTTACAGATTCAGTAAATTTTGCATAATAAATATTTTATATTATTTTAGCTAACTATTTAAGCCAACATCAATAGAGATGCTCTTACAGTTTCGGACATGTAATTTAGCGAATGTCATTAGTTTGGGTATAATTATATGTAAGGGTTTTGCACAGTTGGAGCTTCTCAAATTATACAATAAATGTATAATATGTGCCAGGTACGATTTTTTTGCTAAGGGGAGATGCTTCGGCAAAAACCCTTACCTAGAAAAATGTCAAACATACTAAATATAAATATGATAGATATTATGCAAAAACATGTCACTAGCGTTTTCTCATTAGCTAAAATTATAGTCAACCTATATTTGTCTAACATGTAGAGACGTGTACTAAAATTATATATTATTTATTCTCATAATAAAATAATATATTATATTTATCATAACTTGAAATAGTAACAACATACTATTATTTGGGAATAACCAACACTATCGGAGTAAATTACCTTACACGTTCAATAAATTTTACATTATATTTATTTTATATCATTTTAGCCGACACCAATATTGGAGATGCTGATTAATCTATATGATAATCTAGACATTAATCAAATATTTAATTTATTAACATTAATTTATTAGTTTTTAAAAATATGTCATTTAATCAGATTCTAATAACTCAAATCGGCAGATTATCTTGTATAGATTAATAATAATCGGTCGAATTGGAGATTTTTAAAAATATGTTACATAATAACAACTTCAATATTAATATAAAATTTTGTGTAATTATTACTATTTGAAAATGATATACTATTACTAGTAGTACTAATTGAAATATGCAACTAATAATATTTTAGGTAAGTAAGATGCCTAATCTATATATCTCTATTAATGTTTTTTATTCCACTATTAGGAGTTTACAGTCTGAAATGTTGGAAAATAATTTTGGAGAGGTTAGATAAAGTGTTTAAAATAGGAGGGTTAATATTTTGGAGAAGGATAACTTTTTTTACTATAAACACAAATGACTTGGCTTAATACATAACTGAGGATGGAGGCATTTTCTCGCTCTCCATGGACCATTCTAGATACATTATTAAATACTTAATTCTACATTTTTATTGAGAGAAAAGTTCTAGAATTTCATACTTCTAGGTACATGCACTTGACTTTTAGAACTTCTATAAGATATTTCAACACAATTCCAGAAAGTACTTGAAATTACTAAATAAATCAAGCTTATAATTTTTGCAGCACCCTCCCTTAAACTTGATTTGTGACTTAAGGGAGCTTCTTAACGTTTTAACGTTTATTTCTTGAGGGGTTTAGTAAAGATTATCCTCCATTTGTGGTTCTTTTTTGGCAATGCACTCTCTGATATATTGCTAACGAGTATTAGTGTGCTGACTTCGATTATGAAAAACTAGATATTTAGCCAAGGCTATCGATAACTTTTTGTCCACAAAAAACTTGATCGACCCCTTTTGTGGCATATTTAACTCCTTCAATATATTTCCCTACCAAATTACATGACAAACAGAAGAAGTTGCGGCTACATACTCCACTTTACATGTGGAAAGAGCGATAATAGTTTATTTCTTTGACATTCATATGAAGGTTATTTCTCCCATGTAAAATACAAAATTGGTCGTGCTCTTGCAATCATCAATATATCCTCCCCAATCACTATCACAATCCAACAAGCCTTTTCTAGTTAGAATAAGATAAAGCATACTTAGTGTACCTTTAATATATCGAAGATTCCTATTTGCGGCCTTCCAATGAGTTGATGGATTTTTTATGTAGCGGCTAATGACTCCAACTGCATATTAGATATCAGTTCATGTGCACTTCAAATATCTCAAGCTTCTTAGCTACCAATATTTTAAAGAGTGTTGGATCCACTTTCTCCCATTCCTCCTACTTCGATAATTTTGTTCCACAATCCACTAGTATGCTAATGGTATTATAGTATTTCATACGAAACTTCTTAAGCACTTCATTTGCATAACCCTCTTGAGTAATGAAAATGTTTTTCTCTTTTTCTTTCACTTAAATTCCAAGGTAATAGGGAATGAGTCCAATATCGGTCATCTCGAACTCCTTTATCATCTCCTTCTTGAATTCCTTGAACGTGCTTGGATTGTTATCTGTGTTGATCAAGTCGTCTATGTACAAGCACAAAATCGTGATATCAATATTTTGAAATTTTATAGAGTGCATTCTCATAAGGGCACTTGATGAAATTCCTCATTTAAGTACTTGTCAATTCGCTCATATCAAGCCCTTAGGGCTTCTTTCAACCCATGGAGTGTCTTTTTTAACTTCAACACC
This sequence comes from Apium graveolens, assembly GCF_009905375.1. Lineage (NCBI taxonomy): Eukaryota > Viridiplantae > Streptophyta > Magnoliopsida > Apiales > Apiaceae > Apium > Apium graveolens. The sequence continues at coordinate 95,117,323 of NC_133656.1, forward strand.
TTTCATTCTTGTACTTTAACTTTTTAGCCTTGTGATTGCTCAATATACACCTCTTCTTCAAGAACTTCATTTAAAAATGATGATTTTACATCCATTTGATGTATCCTCCAATTATTTTGAGCTGCGAAAAAATTATTAGTCTAACAGTTTCAAGTCGGGCAATAAGAGAGAATACCTCATCATAGTCAATGCCCGTCTTTTGATTATATCCCTTTTCTTCCAATCTTGCCTTGTATCTTTCAACTTTTCTATTGGCATTTTTATTTGCTTTATACACCCACTTTATACCAATTGCTTCATGCCCTTTTGGAAGCGACGTTAGCGCTTATGTGACCTTTTTCTTTATAGCTTTTATTTCTTCATCCATGATATTTTCGCAACACTTCTTTTCAACAGCTTTTTGAAAGTTCATAGGTTCACAATCCGTTAATAGATAAAATAATATTGCTTTCATTTTCCGTGACCTCGTAAATATCCCTAAGGCTTCTAAATCATCGAGGCCCTTCACTTGAGCTTTTTTCTTCCTCAGATCGTGTGGTTGGTGAAGTTGGCGGAGCTACAAGCTCCTCTCTTAGTTCTTTAACTGTCTTTTATTGAGAGATATTTTTTTTTAAATGAATAATATAATCATTCTTCAAGAGTTGTCCACCGCTCAATATGTTGATTTTTATGTTGGGAACATAGTAAATACTGGATATACATAAATGTTATACATTCTTTATTCGAATGAGAATGTTACTTTTTCTTTTACAGCCACCTTTGTTTCATCTGTGAAGGCCACATCCCCATTGATTGATTCATCAAGCTCTACGAACTTGCTTTATGGGCCAATAGCAAGGTATCATCTTCATCATTTCTTTCTTGAACATAGTGGGCCTTCTCTTAAACTCTAGTATTTTTTGGAGCTCTACATTCAGAAGCATAATGTCCAAATTTTTCACAATTCACTACACCATAAATTGGTTATAGCAACACTCACTTGAAAATTTGATCTTAAATCATTGTTATTTGTTAAGTAGTTTTGACAAATGTATAGCTATTGTAATATTTTCAAAAAATATTACAAAAAGGTACATTTTTGGCAAAATTATTAAAAATTTGTAACTAATTTGCAAAAAAAATACAAACAATTCAAAATTTTTGGGCTCACATATCGGCGGGCTGCAAGAGAAGCGGGCTTTTAAATTTTTTTACCCGACTAGAAACAAGAGCCTAAGTAAAAATGAAGAGTAATTCTAGAGTCACAAAAAAGGTTACAAAAAATTGTCAGAAAATGACATGACATGGGTGATGTGGCACAATGAAATAATTCAATTGGTGCTATTAACGTAAATGCAGGAGGTCCATTTATATTAAGCCAACAAACACGTGACATGTGGCATTTGTAACTATTTTACTAACTCATTTTGTACCTCTAGCATTTTTTAAAAAAGTAATGGACTATCATTTGACCCAGACCTAAACACACCAACTAGTGCTGGCCAAGTGTGCGGTCCGTGCGTGCCGGGCCGGGCCGCACACGGGTTGAACACTCGGTAATTGAACACTGAACCGGACCGCTGAATTACGAACCGGGCTCGGGCCGGGTTTGAACCGTGATAACAGGACTCGTAACCGAACCGAACGAATTCATGAACCGGGCCGTGCGGGTTGAATCACGAACCGGGCCGTGCGGACCGTGGGTGAGCCGTGTGAACCGGGCTTGTACGGGTTGAATTACGAACTGGGCTGGGCGAGGGCTGGGCTGGGCTGGGCTGGTTAAATTACGAATTCGTAATCGAAATTAGTAATCAATTAATAAAAAATAAATAACAAAATATAACATTATTTTCTATTATGTCACATAATTTATTCAAAATATTATAGTTGTAATCAATTAATTTTATTATTTTAAATTTTTGGTTAAAAAGAGGACGGTACCTCTTATAAATTTTATTAATTTAAAAAAATATTTTATTACAAATGATGTGAGAGGACTCCTCTCTCTCTAAAAAACGGAACAAACCGTATCAAACATTAAAAAATTACAAATCAAATGATATTAAAACTTAAAAAAAATTACATTAAATATTTTGTTCTAAAGTTGTTCGCTAGTTGAGGTTCCCGATTCGGATGAAGTATCCATTGTCATCCATGGCTCGTCGTCATCGTCGGAGTCTTCTTTTCTTCCTTGTTGTCTTTTATCGGCTTGATCCCAATCTTTTTTGCAAACTAAAATTTTTACAACGTCTGGCGCAAGACTGGATCTCTTCTCATCTAACACTCTTCTGCCTGCACTAAAAGCGGACTCGGACGCAATTGTAGAAGCTGGGACAACTAAAATATCCTTTGCAATTTTAGCAAAAACCGGAAATTGTAACTCATGATTCTTCCACCATGTTAGTATATCAAAATCATCATTTAACTCATAACTATATGAAAAAAATTCGTGAACCATACTAGTGGCAGAAGAAGGTACGGTAGATGACTGGGAAATTCTACATTTTTGTTTTTTGGTTAGTATAGATGAAATGGTACTACTAAACCTACTAGAAGTATTACTACTCTTTGGTGGTATAGTACTTTGAGTTTTTGGAGCATACATATCTATAAGACGAAACAACAAATTTAAACAATTAGTTACATATAAAACATGATTATATGAAACTCCTAACACAGCATAATAATGTTCTAACATATTTTCTAAACCTTCCTTCCTAACACCGGGATCAAGAAGACATGCAATACCATAAATATACGGAAATTCGGTAAAGTATTCGATCCATTTAATTTTCATATCCTTAATAATATCACTAAAATTATCATTTTCTTCGTATTCCTTTAAAGTAGTAACAATACTAACACATTCAATGATACAATGGTGTACATTTGGTTCATAAACATAAGAAAAAACTTTAGTAGCATGCGCAAAACAATAAAGTATGTCACGTACAGTAGATGCTAATTCTCAATCTTCCTCGGTAATAATTCCTCCTTCGTATTGGTGAATTGGATCGTCGTTATATAAGATGGTAATAATGGGTTTATATTTAATTGCTTCAACAAGTAATTTATATGTCGAACTCCATCTTGTAGGACAATCGATACCCCATTTTTTTGGCCTTAGTCCATTTTCTTTACACAATTTCTTGTACCTAGACCTATATTTACCCGCCAAACGTAGATACTTAATTACCTTCCTAATAGGTTCTAATAAATTAGTTATTTGTTGAATTCCTACTTGAGCCGTTAAGTTAACTATGTGAGCACAACATCTAATGTGTAAAAATACTCCATCTAAAACTAAAGGAATTTCGGTCCTAATATAATTAATACATTTGTTGTTATTAGCAGCATTATCTAAGGAAATTGTGAATACCTTGTTAAACAAATTAAATTCTTTAATTGTATCTAAAATTCTAGACATAATATTATAACCGGTGTGTGATTCGTCCATAACATCAAATGCAATAATTCGTTTTTGTAACATGTAATCAACACCAATCCAATGAACGGTAACACATATATAAGGCTCACCTTGACTCGAACTCCAACAATCACTAGTTAACGAAACCATACCATCAAATTCTCGAAAAAATTCAATTAATTGTGCTCTAGCGCAATGATATTGTGTTATTGTGTGCCGTTTTAGTGTGTTTCTAGGAATTTTTCTAAATGCCGGATTTATCGTAGTTTTCATCATATATTCTAAATTATCACTCTCACCGTGAGAAAATGGTAACTCGTCTAGTGTAACATAAGTAGCAAAACTTTCTATCATTCTATCTCTACTATAGGAAAAAGGCATACCTCCACCTCCCGTTGATGTCATAAAACCACCGAGTTGTGATTGTTGTGGACCTCTTCGTGCTTCTCCGCTTTCGTGACTCGCCTTCGTAATAGAGTGAATATTCTCCAAATGTCGGCTTAGTGTTCCCGTGCCGGTCCCTCGAGCATAACTAAATGGTGGCTGTGGTCTACCATTTTGTACACAAATCAAACAATGTACTTTAAATCTATTCGGATTATCCGGCATAGCTTCTTTCGAAAAATATGTCCACACGTGCGACGATTGTCTCGAACTCGTAGCACCTACAGAAATTAAAAAATGAATAAAATTAAAAACGAATAAAAATATTATAATCTATTAATAAAATTACAATAACCAATTAAAAAAATTACATTCATGAATTAAAAAAATGAATTTACAAAACGAATAAACAATATATTATATATATAATACACGAATAAAACTATAAAATAACATACCTTCTTCGGTATTAAACGTGGATCCGGGTCGAGGCGGGAGCATCGAAGCCGATGGGGTTGAACCTTGAGAAGAAATGCTCCCTCTTCCCTGTTCCATTTTCCTGTTCGCGAATATCTGTTACCTTTTTTTAATATTCGAATTTTTGTTGTTAATTGAAAATTGCGAATGGTCGAAGAACTGTGAATAAAAGTCGGAGAAATTGAGAATTGAGATTGAGAGAAACAGAGAAAGTTGTTTTTGTATGTATATATTTATAAGGAGAAAAAAGTCGGAGAAATTGAGAATTGAGATTGAGAGAAACAGAGAGGTCGAAGTCGAAGAACTGTGAATAAAAGTTGTGTTTGTATGTATATATTTATAAGGAAATTAGAGTGCCGTTGGAGCCTTGAAGTTGGAGGTAACGTTAACCTGCAGGGAATCAGAGTGTAAAGTTGCAGGTGCAGCCATGGTAGAAAGAAGAGCAGGGAGCAGAGGAAGACGTTGGCGCGTGCGTGCCACCCGCGGGCGTGCTGTGCGGGCTCGTGCGGGTTGTGCGAGCTGGCTTGCCGTGCGACTCGTGCGGGCTTGGCTCGTGCGGGCTCGTGCGGTCCCGGGTTCTAAAATTGGTATTCGTGTTCGGTTCACCTAAATTACCGAGCTGTGCGGGTTTGAACCGGCCCGGTTCGGTCCGAATTTTTTACGGTTTCGATACGAACCGGTCCCGAATGAGCGGTTCAAACCCGCCCATTTGGCCAGCTCTAACACCAACACACTCAGAAGAGAGACACTTGGAGAAACCCAGAGTTAAGCTCAAATCGAGTTAATTCGGAAGATTCAAGCTCAAATCAATACAACCTCGAACAAAACTCAATCTCAAGAAACTATGTTCTTCCTCCAAATTGATTATACTCGTTAATATATCCATTTCCATTTCTGCATTAATTTGAGATTCTATTTTATAATCAAGTTTGTTTGTGGGTTTGTTTTTTATGCTCATTTATGTTATGCTTGTTTGTGTTAATTAATTTTTGTGATAATTTGGGTCTTTTTTTGTTCAAATGAGATTTTATATTTAATCGCAAGCCACAAAGAGATTGAGAGAGACAGAGAAATCGAGAAGTCTTGCTGTCTTTTTGCATATTCGGATTATTTTACGGCCACTCTCTGGTGAGTTAGTTGTCAATTTCATTGCGTTATATGATTTTTTACTATCATTTTTAAATTTCAAAGATACCCAAATCGAAATATTTGATTAAATTATTATTCTTTGTTTAATTTGTTTTTAAAAAATTTCATGTAATTTGACTTTAGCTTTGACGTGAGTTTGAGCTTTTGATTTTCAGACTCTCATTTCAGACATGACTAATTGATGAGTCTCATCATTATTGTATATTTTTCTTCTAGATTTATGCCTACTAATATGATGGTCAAGTACTTGTAAGGTTTTACATTCTTTGCTTGCTAAACAATATGCATGAATAAATTGCAATATGGTGTATTTATATAGCTTTAGGAAATATTTAATGAATATTATAAGCTGACTTGATGACCTTCTTGCTAGAATTCCGGAGCTGACAACCAGCACTAATCATGTTTTATACACAAATCTTACTATAGTAGTTTTCATTTTAATATAGCAGTGTCTGACTCCCTTTTTTTGGAATTCTACATTATTTAACATTTTGTGATCCTATGTGGACCAAGTTAACTTTATGATGCCTCTTTGTATACCAATTTTACAGGAAAATTGAATCTTATTTTCCTTGGAAAAACACTGATTCTAATTGGATTTTTAACTATCAAAACTTTTCTCGCAAAATATGGACTCAAGATCTCGTGTGAACTTTGCTAGTTTCGGTTCATATCTTTTTTGCTTGTATCATATTGTTTATTCCAATGATTAAGGTCTATTATTGTAGTACGTGATGCTATTTATTGATAGATTTTAATTCTTGCAGGTTTTTATTTGATTAGCCATTATAAGTTACATTTAGTTTGTGTGATGTTATTGCTCTGCTTAATTTTAAATGTATGAATACTATGAAGAAAATTTATCAGAGACATATTTTTAATTGTAATATATTGTTAATTTAAAGGTATATATGATGTGCAAGTGTGCAATATTTCAGGTGTGCAATATTTCAGGCTGACTATAAAATAATTTCTAATTCTCCTCCGCAAGTTAGTATTAATATCACGTTGTGAATAGAATAACAACTCATTACACTTACCGAGCATTTCATTTCCGTATTTTTATACTTAATTTCAACAACTTAACAGCAGGGCTTACTCGAAGGATATGGGTTATAACAGGTTAGAAATTTATGCTCTTCTTTCAGTTTAGTTTTGTAAATTCCTTTTGGGTACATAAATGGTTTGTTGCATTTTATTAAAACTATCAATTTGTTATAGGAAAGTACTCATATCTCGTGCAGGTATGTTTTGCCTTATCGTGCAGGAAGCAATTAGCATTCATCTTTAACTATATGATGATAAAAATCTTGATCTCTAAGGTGCAGGTTGTTGCTGGGAACTATGAACTGAAAGAGACTAATGTAAATTGGTACCCTGGGGACTTTGAATCTGATGCATCTGATGAAGCATATAAATCCTTCTTTTTCCTTTTATCCAGGCTTATATCCGGGCTATGACTTGAGACTTTCAACTTTGTGGTAATGCTTCTTTTTAATCCTTCTTTTCCATGCATGCATATGCTTTTTTATAATAGCTGCATCAAATTTTCTATGTTTCATATTAATGTATCTATCTACTAAACCAATTGTTATTTTTTATCTGCCATATTACCAGGTTTTGTGAAAGTTCTTTTCTTGACTGGCGTTGCATCTTGTGAATATATCTAGAAGGGTTTGAATTCTAAGAAGGTTTACCCCTTCATTAATTTTATAAACAATTGCCTTATACAGAAATTTTTCCGTTTCAGTTATAATGGATATATTTAGATTGTTATCGTATGTTTTTGTTATGTCGAAATAACCATACTAACTATGGAAGAACATATAAATTAAATAAAAATTACTCTTGGCCAGATTGGATCCTTGTGCAGTATTTGATTCGTGGTAGAAGTAGTGATGCTATGAAAATAATGTGACATTCCAACTTCAATTATGATTTTCTTTAATTCAGGAGCTTAAAGCATCATCTGCAATTGCATTGGTTGTGGTTAAATCCCAACAACAAAGCCTGGCATTCCAAAGGTTTGTCGTAGTTGAATCCTAGTAGTAACAAGCATAAGAAAGCGTGCACAAGAGGAAGAATAAACAAAGCATGACTCAGATGATGGAGATGAGAAAGATGGAAATGATGATGAGGTTGATTCATATGGAGACGAAGCTGCCAATTGATCCTCCATTTTTTCTTAACTTAATTTTAATTATCTCCTTCTAGATTATATACTTTTGTTTAAATTATGCCATGAATTCAGTGGCTAATTTATGTGTGTGACTTCGATTTGGAACGCTTTTGTAAGACTTTATTGTAACGTTCATGGCACCGCTTTTGGATATCTGGAAACTTATGTCTCGATTGTGATTTATCAATTGAATTTGTGGCTTTTATGTCTGGCTAATAGTATTTACAGCAAGTATTTGAAAAAAAAATTTAAAAAATAAATGTTTCTATTTCATTGAATAATTTTGCTAAAAAATACAAAATCATTACAATAGGGTCAAAATTATTGCAATATCTTGGTCAAAATTATTTTCATTGGTCTAATATTGTTGTCTTAAAGTCTCTAAAAAGATACAAACTGAACCTAATACAATGTTATTTAAGCGTTACTGTACACTATAATTTGTTGCTATATCGATATATTGCAATGAATTAAATATTTTACTATAAGATGCTATATTTGATGCTAAACCAACCAATTGCAACGCACTCGGATGCAACACCCAATTTTTACATATTTGTTGCAATAGACTCTATTGTAATATAAATAGCACTTTAAGGTAATATTTTTTTGGCGTTGTCATAGATGTAGTGATTATAATATTCGATGTATAACTTATAGTACCTTGGTTTTGAATTTTTTCTCCCATGTCCTCGTGTTGAAATTTCTTCTCTTTGATTGTTGTTGTCATCATTACCTTGTCCACATACGCCGCATTTACCTTGTCCACGTCCTCGACTTTGACCTCGTCCATAACTTTGTCTTCATCCAATTTGATCGCTTTCTTCTTGTTTTAAATCCACTCGCATCTTGAGGACCTGTTCCACGATCTCCTCTTTCTTCTTTTTCGTTTCCTCGTAAGCTTGTAATGAAACAAGAAGTTGCTCCATTGTCATGCTTTCCGAGTCTTTTATCTCTTCGATGATGGCGACAATATGTTCAAATTTGGAGTCCAGTGATCGAAGAACTTTCTTCATGAATCTTGCTTCTTCTAATTTTTCACCATTTTTTGTAATTTATTAGTAACCATTAAAATTATCGAAAAAAATCGGAAACAAGCTCATCTTGTTTCATATGTATAGCTTCGAATTCAACTCTTAATGTTTGAAGGCGTACCTCTTAGACTTGATCGAGTCATCTAAATGATGTCTTAAGTTTCTCCCATACTTCTTTGGATGACTTTGCAGTTGAGATCTTCTCAAAAGTATCTTCATTATCCCTTTATACATTAAACAGAGACCCTTCTTGTCCCTCTTTCTTGAATATTTCAAATTATCCTTTTGAGCTTGGATAGTCCAATTTCATTCCCGGTTCGTTGTAGCCTATCTCAATATTTCCCATACATCATGTGCGGCAAGAATAGCCTTCATTCTCAAACTCCAGTTATCATAATTACTTTTATTTAACAACAGAACTTGAAAGAGAGCACCGTTGTTTGCCATCTCTTAGAAGGATCACCAATCTTTGATACCACTTAGTAGGAAAATAATTTTGGAGAGGTTGGATAAAGTGTTTAAAAAGAAGAGATAATGTTTTGGAGGAATACTTCTTTCATTATAAACTCTAATGATTTGGCTTGATACAAAATGGCGGATGGAGGCATTCTTTTATAGGCCTCCATGTATCATTCCAGATACATTATTAAATACTTACGTCTACATTTTTCTAGAGGGTAAGTTTTAAAATTTCAAACTTCTAGGTACGTGCACAATTCTAGAAACTACTTGAAACTACTAAATAGATCAAGTTTTATTTTCCAACATGAAATGTATAGTTAAGGTGTTTGATTAGCTGTCTTGGAGAATTATGCTAAATCAATTAAAGAATTGCTACTTTTTTTGGCCAAGTTGAGTTTGATGATCTGAAATTTAATCTTTTGATTATATAAAAATGGTCAAAACTTGTAGGTTTTAAGAGGGGGAGGGTGGTTTTATTAACGACAATGTCGTTTTAAGGTGATACTTTTTATGGAGATCAAGTTCATGTATAGGAGGGAATGGAAAGTTTGAAGTTAAATAGACCTGAGACGAAGAGTTATGGTTTCGGAGAGGAAAGGAAGGCGGAATGGTGAGGATTTATTTTGGATAATGACTGCAGTGTTGATGTTTGTTTTGGAAGGTGAGTTGGTGATGATTGAGGTGATTTACATCTTTGGTTGTTGGAGTAATTAGTTGGTTTTCACAGTCTTTTTTAAATGGTTGTTAGTTGTTAATGTAGTTGGCTAGTGTTTGTCTTTGTCAGCTGAGCAGTGTATAAACTTATTTTTCAGAGTTATAAACGTAGACGTGGTGGTGTTGTATTCGGCGTTGATAATCATGTATATTGTTAATTTATGTTATTATTCTTGAAGGTGCTGGTTGAGAGGTTTATAAATTTGTGTAATTTACTGATGATTCCTGACCGCTGAGGAATGAGCTAAGGCATGCACTTGTTGAGCGGGATCTTGCAGCAAATCTGCCGGTTGTACATAATCAGTTAGCTTTAATGGCTGGAACTATGAAAACAAGGTTGAGTCAGGATGGTTGTAGGTTTCTAATTACGTACATGTAATGGTTATTATGTTTATGTTGTTTTCAAATAGATGCCTAGATGCATATTAAGTGTTGAAAAATAATCTTAAACTTATTTTTATTTGTAGTAAATTAATAATATTTTTTTATTTGATTTGTTCAGTTGATGACTTAGTCATGCTGTTAGTGGAGAAATTGTAGAACTCATAATAAGTGGTAGGGGATTAGTAAGAGTTGTTACGCTCATTACTAGTTTTCCTGATTTATAGCTACCAGTAGTTCCTTTCTATATATATTGTATTATTGATTAATGAAAAAGTAGGTATTTTGGTGTGCAAATATGTTTGTGATTTGTGTTCTACTACTGAGAAGTAAACATCCGAGCCTCATCATCTAGGGCTTTGTGAGATATTTTAAAATATACGCCTATATATATATATGTTAAATATTTATTTATCATATTTAATGGCATCAAAAAATTTCTCCATTTATATTTAATGAGTTATCAAGAGAAAAGTCTACGAGAGAGAAGCATGTGAAGAAGAAAGAGAAGCATGATAAAAAAATTAAGGAGAAAATTGAGCAGTGAAAATAATAATAATGAGAAAGATATTTGATTTGTTCAGTTAATGACTTAGTCATGCTGTTAGTGGATAAATTGTAGGACTCATAATAAGTGGCAGGGGATTGTAGGACTGATAATAAGTGGCAGGGGATTAGTAGGAGTTGTTACACCCATTACTAGTTTTCCTGATTTATAGCTATCACTACGTTAGTTCCTTTCTATATATATTGTATCATCGATTAATGAAAAAGTAGGTCTTTTGGTGTGCAAATCTGTATGTGTGATTTGTGTTCTACTAGTTATAAATAAACAGATATATACTTATGTATATATAATCAGTTAAAATTCTACACTAAGTTGCCCTGTTGTAAATCTTTTCTATTGTTAAGGTATGCATTTGTCATCAATGCATGTGCAAGTACCGGAGGGATCTATATAGATATGCTTCCAGAGGGGGATCAAGTTCTGTCCGAGGTAAATCTGCACCCTGAAGCACCACTATATTTGCAAGTGTTCAGATAAGGTTTACTAGCTGGACATGAATTGAGCTAAATCTGCTCTATGCCCAAACTAAGTGTTCGGGTGAGGTTTACTTGTTAACCATATTAAATAGAATAAACTGTTGAATATTGAGATCTTAGCTTTATTAATAAGTTCGAACTCAAATATCTCCAGTTGGCCGGTTGCCTGTTTTAGCTATTATTAGCTAGAATATTGCCGTAACTGGCTGATTTGTTTCTTACTTAATGGTTTAAGGATTATACTTGAATGCCTTTTGATTAACTGCACAAGAGATGGAATGCTTGAGAGCTGTTTAAGCTGGAAAAAAAGAATGCTGGTGCTCAAATCTTATAGGGTAGATGGGTGCATCTGGTGATTCTCTAAGATATTCAACTTTTGTTTAAGTTTTCCAATTTAGCAGCAAAAAAGTGTTTCAAGCCTGCTTCCCAGGTTTGTGACTGTGTTATTGTTGTGTTATTGTATGTGTCGTCCAGAAAAGTGATTCTACCTACATGTCTGTCTAGTTTAGACTCCAAAGTCTGAGGATTTCGAGATATATCAGAACGGGTGCTACTCTAAATAGTTAATCCCATACGCTTTTTCGGGTCATCTAATAACAGGGGATTTTTGATAAGCTGATAAATTACGCTCTCTCTAGGTTAAGCTCTGTAGGCAAAAGCATAATCTGTAGATTGCCCCTGAAATAATGTTGAAAATTGTATAGTCGAAAACAAGTCTGAGGAAGCAAAGCCCAAGCGAACAATTTGCACGGGAAATCTTACCTATCAGTTGGGTAAGATTCTTAAACCTAAAGTAATGATCAGTTTGTTTACCTCTCATATGGATTTAGTATTATGTTCTTTTTTTGGTTTATTTTTTCTTAACAAAAATATTTTGAACGATAATTTAGCTCAATTATTCACTGCATCTCCTATATGTGTAAGCTAAGAATAAAAGTAACAATTAAAGTAATTTCTATTCTCTTTCAATATCAAGAAGTCAAGAATAATTTTGGCCTGTTTGTTAGTATCTTTGTTGGTAATAAGAAGACATTGCTTTGTTCATGATCAGCTTGCGAAGTTTGTTTGGAATGTTTGTAGTTATAAAGAAGCATAGAAGCATTTGTATATATAATTAAGTCAGTTTAGAGTTTAGACATACAATAAATTTACATCACAAAACAAGGCCTCAAATATAACGCTATATGATGTCAAACAGAAATGTTAAGCATTTTAGCCACCCACATAGCTTAACCCCCCTTGAACAAGAACAAGAACTAGTAACCTTTAATTGCAGAGGCTGCGAACGGAAAATATCTGAACCCTTTCACGGCTGCTCGAAATGTAAATACTACCTACATGACGAATGCCTCGAGGCACCTCTTTCTATTTCTCACCCGTCTCATCCTTCTCACCATCTCAATCTCCTTCCGTTCCCAAGTTACTCTAGTCGGAGCTTTATATGTAATGGTTGTGGCCTAAGAGGCAAGGCCTTTGTATACCATTGTTCTCTTTGCTCCTTTGATCTCCACACATATTGTGCTGTTTCTCCTGATACTATTATTCTTGATAAGCATCCACATGAGCTACAACTTGTCTATGATCCTCAGGATAGATTTAAAAATGCTATCTTTAAATGTGATTTATGTAATGCTGAAGTTGATCGCAAGAGTTGGGTGTACTACTGCGGTGATTGTGATTATGGGGCACACTTGTACTGTGGATTATCTGCTTGGTGGCCCTTGAAGCCGAAGCTTCATCAGAAAAACGATGTACCTGCAGATTCTGATAGAGGTACGCCCTGCATGTAATCATCAAAGTAAACCATAGTTAATTACAGACTCCATTTCTCAATATATACTAACTTCGATATCAAAACTAATTTATTGTATTTAACTCTTAATATCAAAAATACTAATGTCAATGAATACATGTAGCCCAAACTCATAGTCATCACCGTGAAGAATCCCACAAGGATAAACAACCGAAGGCTCTTGATGAGCGATCGGTGACTCCAGTACAACGTCCACAAGGACAGAAATGTGATTGTGGGGTTGAGCATCTGAGCCTAGCGATGGATGAGGTGACAGAGATTCAGATTAAGGTGGCGAAGCTTCAGAATCTACTCACCAAGATTAATATGAGTTACAGAACACCGCAAGTTTAGAGTTTCGTGGATAATTAAATTATTTGCATGCATGGTTTAATGATCGATGTCCTCAACTGGTCATTTACACTAAAGTGTTAAATTAAATTGCATCTTATGAAGTTGTCCAATGATACATCAATATAATTTATTGTGTTTTTATGGCACCACAATAATATGTCTAATTAAATAATGTACGTTGGTAAACTTATTATATTGAAAATTTTTAATATCAAAAGGAGGGGGAGACTTGTCGAATTCTTCTAGCATTTTGAATTAAAATTCATTTAACAATTGACATTAACTTCTAAAACGGAGAGGATACAATTTTTCTTTAAAAATTAGGCTTATACATCCGACACATAAGTATTTGGATCTTATTGTCATACATTTATATATATATATATATAGGGGCTACTCCAACAAAAACCAATTTAGAATTAAAACTACAAACCAAATAATTTTCTTTTTAAAATAAATTAGAAATATAACACATATGATATGCAAATCGATCCTTGAGAGATGTAGAAAAATACAGTGAAATCGGATTTTAAAAAAATTACGGTTTGACGGGAAAAATCAAATTAAAAACGGAGGGGAAAAGCTGAAATTGGGTGTGAGAGGATGCAGGGTAGTTGGGTGGTGTGATTTAGGGGGACCATTAGATTAGGTAGATCTAATGACTTAGATTAGCTCTAAGTTTCTATTTTAATTTTAGTTTGTATTTGATCATTCCCCTATATATATATATATATATATATATATATATATATATATTTATTTATAATAAGTGAACAAATCATCATCCAAAAACTAATCATGCCTGTTTTCCTTTCCCAGAACATAGAAGATACACCGTGAATTTTAGACACCATTAGAAGACTGTAGGGAAGATAATGAGAGCTAAGAATTCGAGAGTAGAGCATCACAACTAACAATGGGTGAAAGCCCAAAATAACCAAATTTTATTGGGGATGCCCAAAATACCCACGCTCAAAATAGGTGCCCAAAATAACCAGAAATATAAGAATACAAGAAATGCGTGTACAATACACGCATACAACATATGCGTATATTGTAAAAATTTAATAGCTATGCGCATACACTATATGCGTATGCAAGCTATACGCAAATAAAATATGTGTATGCTTCTTGTGCCAGGTCAGCTCACAGGAAAATTTTGAAACTATGCGCATTTGATGTATGCGTGTAAGACACACACATATGATGTATGCGTGTTCAAATGGTTATTTTGGGCACTTGTTTTGAGCGTGGGTATTTTGGGCAGCCACCTCTGAATTTTGGTTATTTTGGGCATTTTCTCACTAACAATGCACATCAAAAATTATTATTAACAATCGAGGTCGTACAAATGTGACCATTCATGGGTATTATATTTGCTGAATTATGCTGCTCAACAGGAGGATTTTAACTAGTAAAAAAGAAAATTATCAACAAAAAACAAGAGGAAATTACACTACAAAGAGGTTTTATAGTCATCATTAGTAGTAGCCACAGGCATCGAGAAAGTGCACAATACAAAATTTTACATGGGATCAATTCGTCATCTCAAGGCAATAAAGCATTCAATTAGCTTAACAAATGTGTGCATCCTATCAATAGAATTTTGGTTACAGGTATCTAGAAGAAAAACTGCTTCATATAATAATTGATACATAGTTAAAAATTATCGTCCTAGAAAAACATATAACAGTAAATTAATATGTGAACTAATAACAGACAATGGTTATCCATATTTTTTCAAACCGTTGTCTAAGTGGTATCCTCTCACCGAGTCAAATAACAGTTTTTAAAGTGTACTGTTATTTTGAACCTTTGACACAACGCTTAAAAATCGTTTTTAGTATGACGAATTAAAGTGACTTCAAGGAATGGTATTGGACATTATGTTGTGTAATACAGACAATTTTTACTTGAAAGTGTTGTGTTATAAATTATCAAACAACGGCATAAAAACAGTTATTTGAAATAATTATTTTAGAATTTCAATGGGCGCCACTGAAGAAGTGGCACCAAGTGATAGGTTATAAAACTTTCACCTGAATTGCTGAGGTAGGGAAATGAGAGCCTTGATTGAAATAATATTGATATCAGCCGTTAGATTAAAAAATAGCTAATATTCATACACAATGATTTTTTTATTAAAAAAGGTATTGTCTTAGTTGATCTCATTCAACATTTATCAATACAAACCATTGTCTATATACTGTAGATATTGAGTGCAATGAAATATAATACAGAGAGGGTGAATGTGTTTCTTTGAATTTTAATTCTCTTTTGAAAGTACTTCACTTAAACTGAACAATGGAGATATGAACTTGTAAATGTTAGATATATTTGATAATGTCATGGCTAATATGTTTTATGTTTAGCTTTCAGATCTTACTGAACAGGATAAATCAGTACTTAACTGTTGATCAGTACTTATACTGGAAGTCAGGACTTAAGGATATCAGTACGTATGTTATCAGGAGATAATCATCAGAAGATAGATATCAGAACTTAAGTGCTGAAGGATAATCAGATAAGGACAGTAGCTGATTAAAGGAAAGAAGATTGAGATAAACATAAGAAGAGATATGCATGAAGAAGGAATTCCGTGAAGAATAGAATACTTGGAAGAAAAGATATCTGATTGATATATTTTAGGAAGCAGAATTATATTCCATATCAATTAGCGATTATCTTGTAACTATGTAGTATATAAACACAGACATAGGGTTTACACTATAAGTGTTATTATTAAAGAAGATTATTCATTGTAACCCTAGCAGCTCTCGTGATATTTGTTCATCACTGAGAGGTAACAGTTCCATACTATAACAGAGTTTATTGTTTCAATAAAGTTTGTTTTCTGTTACTTAAGTTCTTAAAGTTCGATTTGAGTGTACTATACACTGTATTCACCCCCTCTACAGTGTGTGTGTGACCTAACAATTGGTATCAGAGCTACTCTGTTAACACACATACAGTTAAAGATCCAAACACAATCATGTCGGACACAGAAACTCCAACTAAGCCTACCACAACTGAGGAACCACCAAAGACACAAATTCAGAGTCGGTATGAGACCATCAGAGTCCCCATACTGAGACCATCTGAATATCCCATATGGAAGGTAAGGATGACCATGTTCCTGGAAGCAACAGATCCAGAATACCTTGATAGAATCAAGGAAGGCCCTCACAAACCAACCAAGCTCGCTGTTGCAGTTGCAGGTGAAGCAGCAAAGACCGTACCAAAGGAGAAGAGTGATTATACTGCTGAAGACATAGCATCAATTGGTAAGGATGCTAAGGTACGACACTTACTGCATAGTGCCATTGATAATGTAATGTCAAACAGGGTAATCAACTGCAAGACTGCTAAGGAGATATGGGATGCTCTGAAAACAAGGTGTCAGGGAACTGACACAATTAAGAAGAACAGGAAGACAATACTCACTCAAGAGTATGAACACTTTGACTCAAAGGCTAATGAGTCATTGAATGATTTATATGATATATTTGTCAAACTTTTGAATGATTTGTCATTGGTTGATAAAGAGTATGATCTTGAAGATTCAAACCTTAAGTTCCTGTTAGCTCTTCCTGAATGCTGGGATTTGAAGGCAACGACAATAAGAGACAACTACAATCTTGATGAAACAACTCTTGACGAAATCTATGGAATGCTCAAGACTCATGAGCTGGAGATGGAACAAAGAAGCAAGAGGAAAGGAGGAAAGTCAAGGACAGTTGCTCTTAAGGCTGAAGAAGAATTCCCCAAAGCAACTTCCTCGAAGAAAGACAAGGGTAAAGCTCTTTTCATAAAGTCTGATACTGAGTCATCAAGTTCTGAGAGTAATGATGACTCAGATTCTGAAAGCTTGCCTGAGACTGATGCTGATGAGGAGATGATGAAGCTGTGTGCTCTTATGGTGAAAGGAATCACAAAGATTGCATACAGGAAGTTCAGGAAGGGAAAGAAGTTTTCCAGGAAAGGCATATGATGTATGCGTGTAAGACACACGCATATGATGTATGCGTGTTCAAATGGTTATTTTGGGAACCTGTTTTGAGCATGGGTATTTTGGGCAGCCACCTCTGAATTTTGGTTATTTTGGGCATTTTCTCACTAACAATGCACATCAAAAATTATTATTAACAATCGAGGTCGTACAAATGTGACCATTCATGGGTATTATATTTTCTGAATTATGCTCCTCAACAGGAGGATTTTAACTAGTAAAAAAGAAAATTATCAACAAAAAACAAGAGGAAATTACACTATAAAGAGGTTTTATAGTCATCACTAGTAGTAGCCACAGGCATCGAGAAAGTGCACAATACAAAATTTTACATGGGATCAATTCGTCGTCTCAAGGCAATAAAGCATTCAATTAGCTTAACAAATGTGTGCATCCTATCAATAGAATTTTGGTTACAGGTATCTAGAAGAAAAACTGCTTCATATAATAATTGATACATAGTTAAAAATTATCGTCCTAGAAAAACATATAACAGTAAATTAATATGTGAACTAATAACAGACAACGGTTATCCATATTTTTTCAAACCGTTGTCTAAGTGGTATCCTCTCATCGAGTCAAATAACAGTTTTTAAAGTGTACTGTTATTTTGAACCTTTGACACAACGCTTAAAAATCGTTTTTAGTATGATGAATTAAAGTGACTTCAAGGAATGGTATTGGACATTATGTTGTGTAATACAGACAATTTTTACTTGAAAGTGTTGTGTTATAAATTATCAAACAACGGCATAAAAACAGTTATTTGAAATAATTATTTTAGAATTTCAATGGGCGCCACTGAAGAAGTGGCACCAAGTGATAGGTTATAAAACTTTCACCTGAATTGCTGAGGTAGGGAAATGAGAGCCTTGATTGAAATAATATTGATATCAGCCGTTAGATTAAAAAATAGCTAATATTCATACACAATGATTTTTTTATTAAAAAGGTATTGTCTTAGTTGATCTCATTCAACATTTATCAATACAAACCATTGTCTATATACTGTAGATATTGAGTGCAATAAAATATAATACAGAGAGGGTGAATGTGTTTCTTTGAATTTTAATTCTCTTTTGAAAGTACTTCGCTTAAACTGAACAATGGAGATATGAACTTGTAAATGTTAGATATATTTGATAATGTCATGGCTAATATGTTTTATGTTTAGCTTCCAGATCTTACTGAACAGGATAAATCAGTACTTAACTGTTGATCAGTACTTATACCGGAAGTCAGGACTTAAGGATATCAGTACGTATGTTATCAGGAGATAATCATCAGAAGATAGATATCAGAACTTAAGTGCTGAAGGATAATCAGATAAGGACAGTAGCTGATTAAAGGAAAGAAGATTGAGATAAACATAAGAAGAGATATGCATGAAGAAGGAATTCCGTGAAGAATAGAATACTTGGAAGAAAAGATATCTGATTGATATATTTTAGGAAGCAGAATTATATTCCATATCAATTAGCGATTATCTTGTAACTATGTAGTATATAAACACAGACATAGGGTTTACACTATAAGTGTTATTATTAAAGAAGATTATTTATTGTAACCCTAGCAGCTCTCGTGATATTTGTTCATCACTGAGAGGTAACAGTTCCATACTATAACAGAGTTTATTGTTTCAATAAAGTTTGTTTTCTGTTACTTAAGTTCTTAAAGTTCGATTTGAGTGTACTATACACTGTATTCACCCCCTCTACAGTGTGTGTGTGACCTAACAATTGGTATCAGAGCTACTCTGTTAACACACATACAGTTAAAGATCCAAACACAATTATGTCGGACACAGAAACTCCAACTAAGCCTACCACAACTGAGGAACCACCAAAGACACAAATTCAGAGTCGGTATGAGACCATCAGAGTCCCCATACTGAGACCATCTGAATATCCCATATGGAAGGTAAGGATGACCATGTTCCTGGAAGCAACAGATCCAGAATACCTTGATAGAATCAAGGAAGGCCCTCACAAACCAACCAAGCTCGCTGTTGCAGTTGCAGGTGAAGCAGCAAAGACCGTACCAAAGGAGAAGAGTGATTATACTGCTGAAGACATAGCATCAATTGGTAAGGATGCTAAGGTACGACACTTACTGCATAGTGCCATTGATAATGTAATGTCAAACAGGGTAATCAACTGCAAGACTGCTAAGGAGATATGGGATGCTCTGGAAACAAGGTGTCAGGGAACTGACACAATTAAGAAGAACAGGAAGACAATACTCACTCAAGAGTATGAACACTTTGACTCAAAGGCTAATGAGTCATTGAATGATTTATATGATAGATTTGTCAAACTTTTGAATGATTTGTCATTGGTTGATAAAGAGTATGATCTTGAAGATTCAAACCTTAAGTTCCTGTTAGCTCTTCCTGAATGCTGGGATTTGAAGGCAACGACAATAAGAGACAACTACAATCTTGATGAAACAACTCTTGACGAAATCTATGGAATGCTCAAGACTCATGAGCTGGAGATGGAACAAAGAAGCAAGAGGAAAGGAGGAAAGTCAAGGACAGTTGCTCTTAAGGCTGAAGAAGAATTCCCCAAAGCAGCTTCCTCAAAGAAAGACAAGGGTAAAGCTCTTTTCATAAAGTCTGATACTGAGTCATCAAGTTCCGAGAGTAATGATGACTCATATTCTGAAAGCTTGCCTGAGACTGATGCTGATGAGGAGATGATGAAGTTGTGTGCTCTTATGGTGAAAGGAATCACAAAGATTGCATACAGGAAGTTCAGGAAGGGAAAGAAGTTTTCCAGGAAAGGCATATGATGTATGCGTGTAAGACATACGCATATGATGTATGCGTGTTTAAATGGTTATTTTGGGCACCTGTTTTGAGCGTGGGTATTTTGGGCAGCCACCTCTGAATTTTGGTTATTTTGGGCATTTTCTCACTAACAATGCACATCAAAAATTATTATTAACAATCGAGGTCGTACAAATGTGACCATTCATGGGTATTATATTTGTTGAATTATGCTGCTCAACAGGAGGATTTTAACTAGTAAAAAAGAAAATTATCAACAAAAAACAAGAGGAAATTACACTACAAAGAGGTTTTATAGTCATCACTAGTAGTAGCCACAGGCATCGAGAAAGTGCACAATACAAAATTTTACATGGGATCAATTCGTCGTCTCAAGGCAATAAAGCATTCAATTAGCTTAACAAATGTGTGCATCCTATCAATAGAATTTTGGTTACAGGTATCTAGAAGAAAAACTGCTTCATATAATAATTGATACATAGTTAAAAATTATCGTCCTAGAAAAACATATAACAGTAAATTAATATGTGAACTAATAACAGACAACGGTTATCCATATTTTTTCAAACCGTTGTCTAAGTGGTATCCTCTCATCGAGTCAAATAACAGTTTTTAAAGTGTACTGTTATTTTGAACCTTTGACACAACGCTTAAAAATCATTTTTAGTATGATGAATTAAAGTGACTTCAAGGAATGGTATTGGACATTATGTTGTGTAATACAGACAATTTTTACTTGAAAGTGTTGTGTTATAAATTATCAAACAACGGCATAAAAACAGTTATTTGAAATAATTATTTTAGAATTTCAATGGGTGCCACTGAAGAAGTGGCACCAAGTGATAGGTTATAAAACTTCCACCTGAATTGCTGAGGTAGGGAAATGAGAGCCTTGATTGAAATAATATTGATATCAGCCGTTAGATTAAAAAATAGCTAATATTCATACACAATGATTTTTTTATTAAAAAGGTATTGTCTTAGTTGATCTCATTCAACATTTATCAATACAAACCATTGTCTATATACTGTAGATATTGAGTGCAATGAAATATAATACAGAGAGGGTGAATGTGTTTCTTTGAATTTTAATTCTCTTTTGAAAGTACTTCGCTTAAACTGAACAATGGAGATATGAACTTGTAAATGTTAGATATATTTGATAATGTCATGGCTAATATGTTTTATGTTTAGCTTTCAGATCTTACAAAACAGGATAAATCAGTACTTAACTGTTGATCAGTACTTATACTGGAAGTCAGGACTTAAGGATATCAGTACGTATGTTATCAGGAGATAATCATCAGAAGATAGATATCAGAACTTAAGTGCTGAAGGATAATCAGATAAGGACAGTAGATGATTAAAGGAAAGAAGATTGAGATAAACATAAGAAGAGATATGCATGAAGAAGGAATTCCGTGAAGAATAGAATACTTGGAAGAAAAGATATCTGATTGATATATTTTAGGAAGCAGAATTATATTCCATATCAATTAGCGATTATCTTGTAACTGTGTAGTATATAAACACAGACATAGGGTTTACACTATAAGTGTTATTATTAGAGAAGATTATTCATTGTAACCCTAGCAGCTCTCGTGATATTTGTTCATCACTGAGAGGTAACAGTTCCATACTGTAACAGAGTGTATTGTTTCAATAAAGTTTGTTTTCTGTTACTTAAGTTCTTAAAGTTCGATTTGAGTGTACTATACACTGTATTCACCCCCTCTACAGTGTGTGTGTGACCTAACAATTGGTATCAGAGCTACTCTGTTAACACACATACAGTTAAAGATCCAAACACAATCATGTCGGACACAGAAACTCCAACTAAGCCTACCACAACTGAGGAACCACCAAAGACACAAATTCAGAGTCGGTATGAGACCATCAGAGTCCCCATACTGAGACCATCTGAATATCCCATATGGAAGGTAAGGATGACCATGTTCCTGGAAGCAACAGATCCAGAATACCTTGATAGAATCAAGGAAGGCCCTCACAAACCAACCAAGCTCGTTGTTGCAGTTGCAGGTGAAGCAGCAAAGACCGTACCAAAGGAGAAGAGTGATTATACTGCTGAAGACATAGCATCAATTGGTAAGGATGCTAAGTACGACACTTACTGCATAGTGCCATTGATAATGTAATGTCAAACAGGGTAATCAACTGCAAGACTGCTAAAGAGATATGGGATGCTCTGGAAACAAGGTGTCAGGGAACTAACACAATTAAGAAGAACAGGAAGACAATACTCACTCAAGAGTATGAACACTTTGACTCAAAGGCTAATGAGTCATTGAATGATTTATATGATAGATTTGTCAAACTTTTTAATGATTTGTCATTGGTCGATAAAGAGTATGATCTTGAAGATTCAAACCTTAAGTTCCTGTTAGCTCTTCCTGAATGCTGGGATTTGAAGGCAACGACAATAAGAGACAACTACAATCTTGATGAAACAACTCTTGACGAAATCTATGGAATGCTCAAGACTCATGAGCTGGAGATGGAACAAAGAAGCAAGAGGAAAGGAGGAAAGTCAAGGACAGTTGCTCTTAAGGCTGAAGAAGAATTCCCCAAAGCAGCTTTCTCAAAGAAAGACAAGGGTAAAGCTCTTTTCATAAAGTCTGATACTGAGTCATCAAGTTCTGAGAGTAATGATGACTCAGATTCTGAAAGCTTGCCTGAGACTGATGCTGATGAGGAGATGATGAAGCTGTGTGCTCTTATGGTGAAAGGAATCACAAAGATTGCATACAGGAAGTTCAGGAAGGGAAAGAAGTTTTCCAGGAAAGGCATAAGTTCTGATAAGAAGAATTTCAGAAGATCTGAAGGCAGAGGAGGAAAGTCTGACAGAGGAGATTACACCAATGTTAAATGCTATAACTGTGGTGAGAAAGGCCACATATCTCCTGACTGCAAGAAGGTAAAGGGTGACAAAGGCAAGGCTCTTGTCACAAAGCATAAAAGCTGGACAGACACCTCAGACTCTGAAAGTGAGGAGAACTATGCATTGATGGCAAATGCTGATAAAGAAAGTGCTGAGAGCAGTTCTGAAGCTGCTAAAATAAAGGTACCTCAGACTACTTATGCTTTTCATACTGATGATATTAATGAGTTGAGAAGATATCTTAAAACCATGTTTATTAGCTATAGAGATCAAACTTTAACATGTGAAAGATTAACTTCTGAAAATCTTGCATTTAAGAAAAGGAATGATTTCTTAGAAAAAGAGTTAGTCATGTTCCATCAAACTCAGAAGGATAGAGATGATGCTTTTTATGTTAGGAATGAAGTGCTAAAATTAAATGAATCTCTAAAAACTGAGTTAGAAAAGGAAAGAGAGATTATCAGGACTTGGACTAACTCTGGCAAAACAACTCAAAATTTGCTAAGTAGTGGAAACTGGAAAGAGGGCTTAGGTTATGGAGAAGATAAGAAAGATAAAGGAACTGAAGAAATTAAGTCTGTTGATAAGCAAAAGCCAAAGTTAAAACCTGTTAAGTTTGTAACTGTAAAGTCTGAAAATGAAAAATCAGAAGTTACAAAGGAATCAACTTCTGACAAACTAAAACAGGAAAAGACAGCTGAAGTGAACATAGGCTTAATGACGAAGAAGCAGCTTAAACATAAGCTGAAAGATGTTAAGAATGCAAACAAGGTAAAATCACCTAGGAAAAATAGGAATGGAAAGGAAGGTGTGAATAAAAGCAATGATTATAAACCTGTTCCTGATGCTCCTAGGAAAACATGTCATAACTGTGGAAGTTCTAACCATCTGGCTTCTTTTTGCAGGAAGAATAAGAATATTAACTCCTTACCTTCAAAATCAGGAGTTAAGAGTCAGTCTGTTAGATACAAACCACAAAATCCTTGTTTTCATTGTGGTAGTTTATGGCATTCCATTTATACTTGTAAGGAATATCATAGTTTGTACTATGATTATTATCAAATAAAACCTTCTTTGAAGAAAGTTTCCATTGTTCCTACTAGTGTAAATTCTGATTCAAAGTCTGATAGTGTAAGTTCTGATAAGAAAAATGTTAACATAAACTCTGATGCTAAATCCGCTGCAAATGTTAACAAACTTAATAAGGCCAAAGGATCCAAGCAAGTCTGGGTCCTTAAAACTAATAATTAGTGGTCTTTGTGATTGCAGGGCAACAGGAAAAATATTCTAGTTCTGGACAGTGGATGTTCAGGACATATGGCTGGAAATAAGGCCCTGCTACCAGACTTTGTGGAGAAAGCTGGCCCAAGTGTTTCTTATGGAGATGGCAACATTGGAAAAACATTGGGATATGGCAATATCAATCTTGGAAATGTCATAATTAAACAAGTAGCTCTGGTCTCAGGACTTAAACATAACCTACTGAGTATAAGTCAAATCTGTGACAGAGGTTATCATGTTGATTTCTTTGAAGAACACTTTGAAATTATGAGTAAATCTAAAGGCAAAGTTGTTCTGAAAGGATACAGGCATGGTAACATTTATGAAGCTAAGCTTTCAACAAGTACTGATGGTTCTGCAATCTGTCTGACGAGTAGAACATCAATTGAAGAAAGCTGGAATTGGCATAAGAAACTCTCTCATTTAAATTTCAACAATATAAATGAACTGGTCAAGAAAGATCTTGTGAGAGGATTGCCAAACACAGTATTTGCTCCTGATGGTCTTTGTGATTCATGTCAGAAAGCCAAACAAAGAAAATCTTCATTCAAGAGCAAGACTGAATCATTAATTCTTGAGCCTTATCATCTAATACATGTTGATCTATTTGGTCCAGTAAATGTCATGTCAATTGCAAAGAAGAAGTATGTGTTGGTCATAGTGGATGAGTTCACCAGATACACATGGGTATATTTCTTGCATACAAAAAGTGAAACTGCATCAACCTTGATTGATCATATCAAACATCTGGATAAAATGGTCAAAGATTCTGTGAAAGTTTTAAGGAGTGATAATGGCACTGAGTTCAAGAATTTGATAATGGAAGAGTTCTACAAAAGCCATGGAATAAAGCAGGAATTTTCTGCTCCTGGAACTCCACAGCAAAATGGAGTTGTTGAAAGGAAGAATAGAACTCTCATTGAAGCTGCACGTACAATGCTTGAAGAAGCAAAGCTTCCAACCTATTTCGGGGCTGAAGCTGTACAGACTGCTTGTTTTACTCAAAATGCAACACTCATTAACAAGCATGGAAAAACACCATATGAGATGGTGAAGAAAAAGAAGCCAAATCTGAAATATTTTCATGTATTTGGATGCAAGTGTTTTGTTCTCAAGACTCATCCTGAACAGCTATCAAAGTTTGATCTAAAAGCTGATGAAGGAATCTTTGTTGGATATCCACTTTCCACAAAAGCCTTCAGAGTCTATAATTTGAGAACAAAAGTGGTCATGGAATCTATCAATGTCTCTTTTGATGACAAGAAGATTACTGGTCTTGAAGATTTTATTGACCATGATCAGCTGAGATTTGAAAATGAAGACTCAAATTCTGATACTGAAAATCCTGACAGTCTAAGTCCTGATACTGTAAACTCTGATGGATTAAACTCTGATGTTATTGAAACTGTGGTGACTACGTCAAAGGAAGATGCACCTATGCAGGGGGAGCATACTCAAGATCCTACCACATCTCAAGAAACATCAGAACATGCATCTGGCTCTTCAAGTTCTGATTCGTCAAGTTCTGATAAGCCAAGTTCTGATAGTGCTGAATCTAAATACTGAAGAATCCATCTCAGAGAGCATAATTTCAGGGGGAGCATCAGAAAATGAAAATGAAGATAGCATGGATCATGGGGGAGCATCTAGTTCTAGAGAAAACCTTCCATCTGCAAGGAAGTGGACAAAATCACATACACCTGATTTGATAATTGGAAATCCTGATGCAGGTGTCAGAACTAGAACAGGTACTTCAAATGAATGTCTTTACAATTCTTTTCTCTCTCAGACTGAGCCAAAGAAAGTGGAAGAAGCTCTTCAAGATGCTGATTGGGTGCAAGCAATGCAGGAAGAGTTGAATGAATTTGAAAGAAACAAAGTCTGGACCCTAGAGCCAAGACCAAAGAATAGATCTGTTGTTGGTACAAAGTGGGTATTCAGAAACAAAACTGACAGTGATGGCATAATTACAAGGAATAAGGCAAGGCTGGTTGCAAAAGGATATTCCCAACAGGAGGGAATTGATTATGATGAAACATTTGCACCAGTTGCTAGGTTAGAAGCCATAAGGATATTTTTGGCTTATGCTGCTCACAAAAAGTTTACTGTCTTTCAAATGGATGTGAAAAGTGCTTTTCTCAATGGAGAATTGGAAGAAGAGGTATATGTTGAACAACCTTCAGGTTTTGTAGATACCAAACATCCAGATTATGTCTACAGGCTTGATAAAGCACTTTATGGACTTAAGCAAGCTCCTAGAGCATGGTATGAGACTTTAGCTCAGTTTCTTCTGGAAAGTGGATTCAACAGAGGGACAATAGACAAAACACTGTTCTACCTCAACCATGGAAAGGACTTACTTCTGGTCCAGATTTATGTTGATGATATCATTTTTGGATCTACAAATGACAAACTTTGCAAGAAGTTTGCCAAACTAATGCAGTCAAGATATCAGATGAGTATGATGGGGGAACTTAACTATTTTCTGGGCCTTCAAGTCAAGCAGAATGAGGAAGGCACTTTTATTTGTCAAACCAAGTACACCAGAAACTTGCTGAAGAAATTTGGAATGCAAGATTGTTCAAGTGCATCTACTCCAATGGCCACTGCAATAAAACTGGATAAGGATACCGGTAACTCAGTAGATATTACTGACTACAGAGGTATGATTGGCTCTCTACTCTATCCAACTGCTAGTAGACCTGATATCATGTATGCTACCTGTCTTTGTGCAAGATTTCAAGCAGATCCAAGAGAACCTCACTTAACAGCTGTAAAAAGAATCTTTAAGTATCTTAAAGGAACAGCTGCTCTGGGATTATGGTATCCTAGAGAATCAGACTTTAAACTAATAGGTTACTCAGATGCAGATTTTGCAGGGTGCAAAATTGACAGGAAAAGCACAAGTGGAAGCTGCCAATTTCTTGGAGGCAGATTGGTTTCTTGGTACAGCAAGAAACAAAAATAAATTTTCACATCAACTGCAGAAGCAGAGTATATTGCTGCAGGAAGCTGTTGTGCACAGATTCTTTGGATGAAGAATCAGTTACTGGATTATGGGTTAACATATTTCAAAATCCCTATTTACTGTGATAATCAAAGTGCTATTGCTATGACAGGTAATCCAGTTCAACACTCTATGACAAAGCACATCAGCATCAGGTACCACTTCATCAGGGAACATGTGGATGAAGGTACAGTGGAATTGCATTTTGTTCCCACAGATCAACAACTGGCAGATATCTTCACAAAACCACTGTGTGAAGCTATTTTTACAAGATTGGTAAATGAACTTGGAATGGTTTCAGGTTCTTTCTCTAAATCTGCTTAGACTTGTTCTGTGTTATCAGACTTTATGCTCAGTATTTACAAAATTAATCTCATTGTATATTCTGTGCTTAATTGATAAATGTCTTTAAGTACTGACTGTTGTCTGATATATGTTTCTAAACTCTGATAAGTGATATGTCTGTTCTAGTACCTATTCAATCCTATGAGGATAACTGTGCTAGATACTGACCTAGTAGTCTTCAATAAACAAATGATTCCATGTAAGAAGTAATTATTTCAGTGGAAATCTTATGACACTAGCAAATTCTGATAATTGAGCTTAGTTAAGTTTACTTTGTATATCTTATTACTAAGTCACAAATTAGAATAATGCTACTCATCTGTTAAGTTTTGATACTAGTAAAACTGCTGAATGTACTAAGTACTGATAAACCTCACTTATCAAAAGAAAAAGCAAAAAGATCAAAGAATAAAATCAGGTACTCCTTTGAGATCTAGAGTAAAAATGTGGAAGGGACGACCCAAGTGCATTGCTGGTATTAAGTAAATATGCATTAGAAAAGCGAAATATTTTCTTGGTGACTTTTCACACTCTATGATTACTGGAGAAATACTCTGATAATAGCATAAATTCTGATAAACAGTCGTGACTCACTTACACTGAGAAGCCACTGTAAAATAGAATTTCAAAAGATGCATAAAATTAGCACAAAAACAGTTGAGGTGGACTCAAGCATAAACTCATTCATCAGTAGGTTTTAGGACAATGACAGCTCCTTAGCAAAATTTTAGTTATGCCTTATTTCTAAGATGTACTGAAGTTAATCAGACTTTACTCTTTGTCTGTTATTTAGCTTAATGCACACACTAATCACTCCATCTGAATGATGAAAATTTCTGTGGTGGTCTATGTTATTTTAGATAAACAGTCATTGTGTCACTTTGCACTAATTCTGAGGACAAGTTCTAGTTACATGTTCTAATGATTAAGTTCTGAAGTCTATAACTCAGAACTTGCATGAGTATTTACTAAGATGGGCATTCCTTTTTCGAGTTAAGAAATTATGTTCTGATGACTGTTAAGTTATGATATAAGTCTAAGTTCTGATATTACAGTCTAATGTTTTACTTGACTTATCTGTGAATAAAAGTTAATAACAGTCTCAGTTAATAATTGAATATGTTGAAGTGGAAGATTAATAGTCACTATGATTAGGATTAATGGTATTCATACTTGAACAGTCCACTGTTTCTTGTGTCTTGTGCGGTTTAAACCATGATTCCTCTTTCCAATGAATGTTATTCTTTTTCAAAGTCTAGGGAGACGAGGTAGAATTAATTCTACCTGTCAGCATTCAATTTCTTTGCGTCTCCTAGCATTCTCTTGTCTATATAAGCAAGCACTTCACATCAGTCTTTCCATCACATTCTTCTCACACACTTATCCTCCTTTTTTCTTTCAAAAACACAATGGTCAGATACAACATGTTTTTGAACTACCAAACCTTCAATATGGAGCTAAGTTGTGCCGAGTGGCAGCAGGAATGGCATGTCACAGCCATTCCTGAGGAGATATGGGACTCTGTCCCACAGGAGGTACTGACACGCCTCCTGTTCTTCTATATGGACTACCATCGCCATCTGGAGCGATTGGAGGAGGAAAGGCTGGAAGCTCTCCGCCAACAAGAGCGAATCATCAGACTCGCCATTCTGTTTGTCGAGAGTAGGAAGAAGAAGATGACTTAATCTCGTCTTCTTCCTGTTTTTCTTCATCATCAGCTTTGTCAGGCTTCTTAGCTAGGACTAAGGCTGTTGATGTTAGGATTAGAAGCTTAGGGAAAATCTTGTATAAGTATTGATGTAATTTCCATTTCATAAATGTATTGTCTTGATATATTAATGAAAGTTGTTTTTACTTCAAGATTTTGTCTCTAAGTTATTTTGTCTTGTGTTGATAAATCCTGATTGATATTCTGATGACCATATAAATTTTGTTTTATATTAAGTTCTGATTCATTTTCAGCACTTACTTATCTAATTTATCTTGGTCATTTTCCTGTGATGTATTTTCAGAATATCAATGATGCAGTGAAAAATAATTCAATCAGTGCTAACAGTTTAAATTTTGAATTAAAACTGTTTATCTTGATAAATGGAACGGTTTTTCCTTAAAACTAGGCAACTGGGTAAGTAATGATTCATGTTTTCTTGAACCCAGTAACTGTCCGTTATTACTGCATGTCTGACAGGTGTCCAACGGTAACATTTTTGTTCAGAGTATCAGTACAACAGAGAGAAGATTTCTTTAATCTTTTATTTTCTTTATACTTTATCTCTCTCCTTACTTTTACTCTCCTTCTCCTTCTTTCTCACGTTGGTTTTTCATACAGACATTATCTCAAACACCTAACAGGCATACTTGAATCTTCTTTTTTTTCACAATGGCACCAAAGGATTTAATCATTGATGGAGCTAAGTTTGTCCCTAACAACTATGTTGCAGTTCTTGATCACACTGAAGCTCCATCTGAATTGCACTTTGTGCAAGATCTTCTTGCACATAGTGAGGTTGGGTATGCATTAACACAGCCTGAATTCTTTTCAAGCCAACAAGTTCTGAGGTTTTGGAGGACTGGACTTTTTGATGATGGTGGTCAACGTGGAACTCCCAGTATTATCTTCCAAGTGGGTGATTCATCCTTTGTAGTCACTCCTGGTACAGTACGCAGGGCTTTACATCTTCCAGAAGATTGTACTTTCTCAATTCCAGAGGACTCAGCCCTTCGGGAGTTAATGGCTGAATTGGGATATGAAAAGAGTCTGACGAAACTTGGACAGTTGAAACGGGCTAATATCAGAAGAGAATGGAGTTTCTTCTTTGATTGCATCACCAAAGCTTTTGGAAACAAATGTTCGAATTTTGATGCTATTCCCATTATGAGTCAGCACATCGGGTATGCAATTATCAATCAAACTCATTTTGATTTTGCAACTGCTTTAATTGGTTTTATTGGGGATAGGATGACAGAGGATCGAGATGTTGTTTATTTTGCTAGATTCTGTCAACTTATTTACACTTATTGTACTGATGAACCTCAGTTAGTCAGCACCCAAACCCCACCTTTTAAGGTTGCAAAACGATACTTTAATGACCTGGTAAATGCTGATACTAAGAAAAAAAGTGCTTAGACCATTACAGATTCCCTAAGTCTGTAAAACAGATCCTGGTCAGTGCTGATCCTGATACTTATAGATCTGTTTACTCTGATGTCCAACCAACTCCAAACACCCAAAATCCATCCACCTAAGTACCTACCTCTCATTTTACTCAACCTACCCTCAGAACATATCTCAAATCCTATCTCTCCACTTCACAGACTGCTCAACCTTCATCTTCAGCACCTACTGTGAAGCCTTCATCTTCCAAGCCAAAGAGGACAAAGAATGTTCCTCAAATACCTCAAAAGAGAAGGAAGATTGCCTTGAGAGATGACTCTGATTCTGAGGAATTGGTTCCTGCTAGAGAATCTGTTGTAACTGAAGCTGAGAAAGAGGTTTCTCAGAAGGATTCTGAAATTGGGGGTTCTAGGCTTCTCAAGAGGCTTAGACGAATGATAGTTCCTGAAACTTCCAAGGAATCCAAATCAACAAGGAAGTACAAGAAACAGAGGGCACAAAGGCCAGTTTCAGATGATGAAGAGGAAGTAGCTAAGGAAAGGGATCAGGAATCTTTGATCTCACAAAACAAGAAATTTGTTTCAGTCACTTCTTCTCCATCAACTCCATCTCAGGAAGCTGTATCTGACAAGGCTAACTCACCATCTGTGTCTCTTGTTGATCCAGGCACAAGTGCTGAAATTGATATTCAGAACCTGGTTGTGCCTGAAATACTTTTCTTAGAAGCTCCAACAGCAAATAATCCTTTCACAACACCTGTTACTGATGCTGTTCAAATTTCAGAGTTATCAACAACACCTTCTTTGCATCAAGATGCTGATGATCAGACTTTAGGTGAGCATCAGGATTTGGCTGTTGATCAGAACTTAGTATCAGATCAGCAATTAGAGGATGCTGAAGCCTCCATTACTACTCACACTGTTGTCTTATCCGAAGATACTGATTTTTTAAGTTCTGATGTTGCAAATGCTGGAGATACTGGTGATGCTGCTCCAACTGTAGATGCTGATGAAGCAGGTCCTTCAGGACATACTCCTCAACAGACTCTTCCTAAGTCTGAACTGGTAGAGAAGTTTGTTATTGGGGCTGCACCAGCACCAGTACCTTGGAGTGAAACTCCTGCAGGTCAGGAGTGGACTAAGGAATGGAACTCAGTTTCATGTGTTCCAAATGCATTACATCTTGCTAAGCACTTGACTAAAGCTGATGAAATTTTAAATTTTGATGATTTTAAAACCCAGCTTAGAGTCACTGCATTGAGTACTAAACATCTACAAGGTCTTCATTCAACTACTCATGCAGAGCTACACAAGATTTAGGAGAACTTTATCAAACAAGAACAAGTTTGGAAAATCGATAAGAAAAAGTTCTTTCAACCTACCATTGACAGGATTGCTTATATTGAGAAAACTCAAGAGAAACAACAAGCTCAGATTGATGACATTCTGACAAATCAAGCTTCTCAGCAATCTCAACTTACTGAAATCCAATCCTCAGTGGAATTACTTATCTCTCTTTTACTACCTGCTGATGCCAAAAAGGGGGAGAAGGTAATTAAGTCCAAATGCAAAACTAACAAGACATTGCAAGGAAAGGATGATGGAAATGATGATCAAGGATACTCTGGAATGGGTAGCGGTCATAATCAAGGTAGAAGGTTTACATCAAGACAAGCTAGTCACAGGACAAGTTCTGATATTGGGAAAAGAATAAGTTCTGCTGCTGGTAAAAGGATAAGTTCTGATGAACTTCTAGATCTTGATGAAGAAATGTCAAGACAGATATTTCTTCAAGAAAATCCAGGAATGGACTTGGAAAGTTTAAAGGAAGAAGAAGCCAGACTTAAATCAGAGAAAGTCACATCTAAATCTGAAGCTTCTGGTAAAAAGTCACTTCCAAAACTTAAAGCCATTGTGATCAAAGAAAGGACACATACTGAAGCAACATTGGCTAGATCACAACCACAGATAGATCTAAAGCAAAATAGACTCAATCTTTGAAGACTACTGCAAGTGGTTTTGAAGCAAGAGTAGTTACTGAAAAGGAAGCTAGAGATAAAACTGGATTGGGAAGTGCTGATGAAAGAAGAGTACACAACACTACCAATGATCCAACTTCCTTGAGTGAACCAGGTATTGGAGCAACTCCTGAGAGATTGAATCAACTGGAATCTGTACAGATGGTTTACCATACCTACTTGAAAGAATATATCATGTTGTATTTCATGACAGATGGTAGGGTTTATCATGTAAGACAAAATGCCATTCCATTGAAGTATTTTGAAGAATTGGAGCATGTACTTTTCTTACTTCAAGTGGATGACAGAATAACAGGGACTGCTGCAAACTACTTAAAAGAACAGATTCAGAGACAGAAAAGGTTTTATTCTGTTAAGTCTGACAGCATATATGTTCCAAAGTACAGAGATCACAATGGTGATATTGTTGATATGAAGCCTAATACTGCACAGATCAAAACGTATCTTGGTATTAAGGGACTTGAATTCAATCTAGAGTCTGACAAAGCTTATGTTATAAGACTAGATCAGGAGTTGAGAAAAGCAAAGATCAATGATCTCAGAGCCACAATCTTTCAAACTGGTGAAGATACTGCAGAGCTTAAAGATGTTAAAAGGAGAATGATTGATGAACTAAGATATGCTGAGAAATGTTTGTTGAAGAACTATCTCAAAACAACTCCTGACATCAGAGAGATCAGAAAATGAAGAAGCCAAGTTGAAGATCTACAACTGCTTAAATTCTGATATTTATACAGACTGAAGTTGTTATCAGAAGTTGAAATTGGTAAAAACTTTAAGGACTGTAAGTTGTAGTTATCTAGTCTAATTCTCATGTATTTGTACTTAATGTTATTGACATCATCAAATATCTGTTAAACTTGTATATTATGTTAATTTATAAGTTGGGGGAGATTGTTAGATATATTTGATAATGTCATGGCTAATATGTTTTATGTTTAGCTTTCAGATCTTACTGAACAGGATAAATCAGTACTTAACTGTTGATCAGTACTTATACTGGAAGTCAGGACTTAAGGATATCAGTACGTATGTTATCAGGAGATAATCATCAGAAGATAGATATCAGAACTTAAGTGCTGAAGGATAATCAGATAAGGACAGTAGCTGATTAAAGGAAAGAAGATTGAGATAAACATAAGAAGAGATATGCATGAAGAAGGAATTCCGTGAAGAATAGAATACTTGGAAGAAAAGATATCTGATTGATATATTTTAGGAAGCAGAATTATATTCCATATCAATTAGCGATTATCTTGTAACTGTGTAGTATATAAACACAGACATAGGGTTTACACTATAAGTGTTATTGTTAGAGAAGATTATTCATTGTAACCCTAGCAGCTCTCGTGATATTTGTTCATCACTAAGAGGTAACAGTTCCATACTGTAATAGAGTCTATTGTTTCAATAAAGTTTGTTTTCTGTTACTTAAGTTCTTAAAGTTCGATTTGAGTGTACTATACACTGTATTCACCCCCTCTACAGTGTGTGTGTGTGACCTAACAGTAAAGATAAATTGTTTGACAGTAAATACACAAAGCAAGATATCAAAAACTAACTTAATTGTATTAATCAAATTTGTTTTGTTACAAATTTATGTTCTTAGAAATAAGAACTCAGCTACAACTCTTAAGAGAGAATACAAGATTTTTCTAGATCTGTTTCTGTTACTCCTAAACTAAGGACCCGTGCATGCTTTATAGGCCAACAACACGGGTTTACAAAATTAACACTAAAATGTACTAACACAGTTTCTAAAACTATCTTGTCTATTTACTTTTCCGGTGTTAGCAAATCTGTGCAGAATCTTGTAGGTCTGTGATCATCCTTTGTCCAATGAATCTCGGCCCTTAATCTTGTATTCTTCAAGTTGTTTTTGTAGTCTTTTCAATTCAGTGAATGAATTATTTGTTGACTGATAATCTTGAATCTTGAACTTATCTGTATTCTGAATTATGAGATAGCTTGTCGAGATCTCTTTCATTCTGTAGAGATATTACATATCGATAAGTATAATGACTTATAGATATCTTGAGTTCTCTACATGTGTCTTTGACTTGTCGAGGTCTTCATTTCTCTACATGTAGAATGATTTGTCGACATCTCCAGTTCTGTACATGGGCTTTTGACTTGTCGACATCTTGAGTTCTCTACATAAAGATTTTGACTTGTCGATATCTCTAGATCTTTACATGAAGAAGTCACTTATCGATATCTCTAGTTCTCTAATATACATTTTGGCTTGTCGATATATGAGATCTTTACATGTAGGTTGACTTGTCGATATCTCATGAGACTTTTTTATAAGTCATTTTGGACTTCTCGACAGACTTTTCGATATTCCCTGGTCCGTGACTTGTCGATGTCTGGCTTTGAACATTTTTCCTAGAATAGTATTATTCAAATCCAAGTTGCTATACTTCTCTCTAAGACATGATCATGAATTAATCTTCTTCCAGAGTTTATTTTTTAGTTTGAAGGTTGTTCACATAAAAATTCTCCAATCTAATCTACTAAACATTTTTACAGACTCAAGAAATATAATTACAAAATACAAATATAGATTATCATACAACTTATCCTTAGGGTTGTCATTATGACTTAGTAATGTTATGTACAGGCATGTCTTGCCCAACAATCTTCCCCAATTTGTGAGAAGGTTGCTTGTCACAAATTCATGCCTGATAACAAGATTAACCCCAAACTAAAATCAATTACAATAAGACTGAAAAATTTACAAAGCACAAATTTTTATACATTTTGTAGTTATATCAGTACAGAGTTACAAATCTTATCTAAATTTCTCATAACGAGGTTCTTTTCTAATGAGATCCTTGAGTTTGACTAATACTTCAAGTTCCTCAAAAATCTCAGTCCCTCTTAGAGCTTCCACCAGTTTGAACCATTCAGCTAATGAGTAACTGTTTAGCAAACGAATTGTGTACCTTGCAAACTTATTGGTCTTTATGTTCAGAAAATGTCCATCTTTAGATACTCTGCTCAACCCCCTAGCCTTCAGTTCATTTGATCTTTGCTCAAACAATTCAATCTCTTTAGCATATTTCTTTTCTCTTTCCTCCATTTCAGCCTTTTCCCTTGCATGCTTTATATTCCTTTCTCTCAACCTTTCGGCTAGTACAACCTTCCTCATTCTTGTACATGAATCCTTGCATTTATCAGACTAATCACTCTCTTCAATTCTGCAGTTGAAAATGTCTCAAGTACTTCTCTATTAAGAAAAATGAAGGTGCCATCTTTGTAGTAAATCATTACTTCTCCTAGAGTAACAACACAAACTTTGACTATCTCATCAGCTAATTGTTGGTGATAATCATCATCTGATATGCTTTTAGAAATTGGTAGAAAGTCATCCTGGATTGAAGCAATTCCAAATAGCACCAACTTTCTTGTCTTTCTTCCTGCAGTCTTGACGTGAGTTCTAGTTGGAGGTTTAAATTAAGGAGGTTTAGATATTTTCTTTAGTGAGGTTTGGCTAGCTGTGATAGGGAGTTTGAGTAGGGAATGAGCATTTGGCTTGTATAGGTACTTAGGTTTTTGGGTTTGGATTGATTGTGTTTTTTTTACTAGGTTTTTGGGGTTTGAGTAGGTAGAGTTTGTGAAATTTGAATTTCTTGAACTTTCTGTTTCTTTTCTTCTCCTTCTCCATCCTTTTTCTTTTTCTTCCCATCATCCTTTCCTTTCTTATCCTCATTCCCTTTCTTCTTGTCATCCACATTGTTGTCACTAGTTTTTCTAGAATGACTTGGATTTGAGCCAAAAGATTTATGCTCATCTTTCTTCTGCTCATCATCATCCAAATCATCTTTTGTGTTGATTTGTGTTCTAGGTATAGTGTTTGTATTCTTCAAGTATTTG
This sequence comes from Apium graveolens, assembly GCF_009905375.1. Lineage (NCBI taxonomy): Eukaryota > Viridiplantae > Streptophyta > Magnoliopsida > Apiales > Apiaceae > Apium > Apium graveolens. The sequence continues at coordinate 95,154,066 of NC_133656.1, forward strand.
CCCAGAATTTTGATCATTTTCACATCCTCAAAAGTCTTCATTTTCTTTGACTTCAATGATGTCTCCAAGATCATCATTAGCTTCTTGTTTCCTATGACACATTATTTTGGAATTTAAAAGTGTTTGGATTTGTTGATGTTTGGACAGATGTAGGCCACTCCCATGCTTAATTGTAGGTAAACTTTAGGAAATACACCTATTTGACCCTTTTTGAGCTTATTAAGCAGGAGAGTGTCCTCTGGAATCACCACCCTTACTCTGTTGATGAAGATATCCAGCTCAGAATCTCTTCTTGTTTATAAGAAAAAGAGAAACACGTGCATGCATCTGTCCACACCTGAGTCATTTATGTTGATTACTATTCTCTTCTCCCCGAAATTTTGTCCAGTCACTATCACCACCCTCAGGAAATTGATGAATTTATCCACAGCCTTTTTGTACGAGATATGATTAAAATTTAGAGAGACTCTCGGGGCTTCTAGAAATTGATCAAGTTCCTTGTCAAGGCAAGGTCCCTCTGCTGCCATCTTGAGTCTATCCAATCCCACATTTTCTTTATTTTTGCTAGAGACTTGGCTGAATTTTAGCTTGGACTTCATCTCCCCCTTAGTCTTGGTGACAGATATAGTAAAATACGGCGGGAGGATGTTTAATGCACCCATAATAGCTCCCAAATACACTGAGGTATGCATCTGTAAGTATTTCTGGGGAGTCTATTAGAGACTTTATATCTTGTTATTGACTAGTAACAAGGGAGATGAGCTGTGAGACTTGAGTTGATAGAGAAGTGTTGGAAGCTTGAAAATCTGTAACTTGTGCTTGAAGATTTTGGATTTGGAGGTTGGTTGATGTAGAAGGTATGGATTGTGAACTTGATGCAAAGATGGTACCAAGTGAATTTTGAACAGCATTCTTGATCTCCTCTATTAACAAAGCTGATGGTTCATATCTAGCCTTATACAACTGATCCAGCTTGACCTTGGAGTCATTATTCTAAGTAATTTATTTATAAATCACCTCATCCAAGGCTATGAAAGATTCTCTCAATTTTGTAAGATTTTCTTCAACTGGTGCAAGAGAGAGAGCTTGAAGCTTGTCTGAGAATTTGTTGAATTTTATTTTCATTTCTGAGAATGTGGGCATGAGTTCATCAATCCTTTAATTAACCAATTTCTTCATTTCAATCTGATGTCCATCTAGAGTTTTCTCTACTACTCTTCCGATGAGATGAAAGGCTTTTAATTGAGTTTTGTACACTTCAGTGAAGGCATCATAAACTTCTTAAAGATCGAGTACCTTGGCATTTGCTTCCCAAGATAGTGACATAAGCTTCTCTAAATTTGGCCAAGGCCTCCTGATGTGCCAAAAATAAATATTTTAATTGCAAGCGCACAATTTTTGTTTTAATAATTTGAAATTCGTTCCGCAAAGACTAAATATTTTTCACAACCTTAAATTTTAATTTAGGCGAACTAGAACGAGAGTTTTAAAAGAGATTGATTAATCTAGCTAACTAAAACCAAATTTTAAACTAAATATAATTATTTAAATTAACTAAAATTATTTTTTTTAACTAATTAATATAACTAAATGTATTACCACTAGCGAGTTGCAAAAAAAAAGAGAAATAAAAATTTAAAGGAAAATCTACTAAAACTAAACGGAATTAATTTATTTACAAAAATAGTTCTTTTTTAGAAAAAATCGAAATGTCTTGTTTGTAAATTAAGCTAACCAGAAATCAACACAAGCACCCTAATTCAAGTTAACCCGTTGCTTGTTGAACTACTTAATTAACACACAAAAAAAAAAAGATTCAACACATACAACAACCTCAAGCTATGATCTGCAGAATTCAACCATAAATTAAACCCGATAATAAAAAAAACTCGGCTAACAAACTAGTCTAACCTAGCAAATCAAAAGAAAAAAGAAAAGAAACAACTCGGATGAAACAGCAAAACACTCGGAAATAAAACGAATCGCGGCTATGACAAAACAAAACAAAACTAGCGAAACAACTTGGAGCCGTGATAACTCGGCAATGTACGAAAACGGAACTCAGCAAAACCGCACAGGACTCGGTACAGGACTCAAAGAAACCGGAACGATTTAGTTAACTCAGTGCATAACTCGGACAACAAACTCGACGAACTCAGTGGATTGAGGCGAACTCGCCGCCGAGACTCAGCAACAGAACTCAGTAAAGCAAATCGTGGTAATCTAAACTCGAAAACAGGAGGTCTCGAACTCGGACTAGACTTTTGCGAGTAAAAAAACGGAGAAAAAGATGAAACTCAGGAAACAAAATAGGGGAACTCCAACTCGGACAACTCAGTCCCGACTCGGTGCATCGATTTAGACTCGGCAAGAACTCTCAGGCTCAACTCAGAGAAATATGGAACAAAAGGAAAACAGGTTCAACTCGCCGCGACTCGGGCAACTCGGTGCACGACTCGGCTGTTGTGAGTTAAGAAGAAGGAAAGAGAAACGAGGGGGTTTGTAGATTTGTGAAAAGGGAGAAGGAGGAGCTGCGGGTTTGTAAAAGGGGGAGGTGAAGGAGATATAAGGGGTCGCTGTTTGACTTAATAGGAGAGATGGGGTTGGTTTGCAGGTGAATAAAGAAGAAGAAGGCAGAAAGCATGAAGGGGGTAGGGATTTAGGTTGAGAAAAGAAATCGAACCTGGTAATGATTTGTAAAAAAAATGAGATTAAGTTAAACACAAATTTACTATTACAAATATTTTTCTAAAACAAGAAAATGCAGGGACAAATTATGTAAAATTAGGCTAAATAAATTTATTTAATCAATCAAAGCCCCAACATAAATTTATTTTATATGGAGATTTAGCCGAAAAATTAAACACAATAACTACTAAAATCAAATCTAGTTTATCACTAGTCTAAAATTATTCTACTAAAAATTAAAGGAGATCTAAACACAAGAATATAAACTAGCTCCTTTCACATCCCAAGCTTATTACTTGTTGGATTTAGAAAGATATCATAGCTCAATAAACTATAAAGGCAACCATAATAAAAATACTTGCATTAATATATAAAAAAACAGTGTTTACAAAGATAAAGAATGATTGCAACTTGGAAAGTAGATCTACAACTGTTATGCCCGCTTTCGGCCATGGGCCCTAAACAGGTCCCTGTGGGTGCAATTAAATAGCTGGACTCTTGTGTGTGGGCTAGAACCATGGATTTATATGACTTGGGCCAGCACATGCGGGCTGGGCTCGCAACATGCGAGCTGCGTTCACATGCGGGCTGGGCTCGTAACATGCGAGCTGAGTTTACATGCGAGCTGGGCTCATGACATGAGAGCTGAGCTCATGACATGAGAGCTGGGCTCAAACATGCGAGCTGGGCTCAAGTGAGGACATGCGAGCTGGGCTCACACATGTAAGGTGAGCTCATATTTGTCATTTGGGCTCTCATATGCGAGCCGAGCTCGGTTGTGCCCACGCGAGGTGGGCTCAGGTGCCTTCATGCGAGGTGGCTTAGCTGCCCATACGCGGGCTGAGCTCATGAGCCCACATCTTATAGAAACAGAGGGTAACATTATATTTATTATTTGAAGGCGGTGCGGGCCGAGGTGACCAGGCCGGGTCGCATCGAAAGACTTTGTGTGCAACATGGAAAGTGACTCATAGATGACTGAGTTGCTCGTAGATTTCGGGGTCGACACGGGTTGTTCCTACGATCACTGGAAGGATTGCGGAGATGCCGCGAGATTGTAGGAAGCGTGTGGAGCCGATCGAGATTTACGTGACTAATTGGCTGAAGGCCTGACTTTATCGTGGGCTTGGGCTGCACGGGCTGAAGAGTCCTAACCCTAGCCTACGTGACTTGTTCCCCAAGAACTACGTAAGGCTTGATCCCTATAAATAGGGTACGTAGGCACTTGTATGGGACAGGAGTCGACACTTGATAGAGAATAACAAACCCTATTCTTTCTTAAGGAGTCCACATACAAGCTCAGCCACCCCCAAACAACCTTCCTCCGCCCTCAAACACTGTCCTTGATCTTTGTTCCGCCCATTAACCTCCACAACATTGTTATACGAAATTCTCCCTATAACATTTGGCGCTAGAAGGAGGGGGGTCTCGTTCATCTTAGGGAGAAAGATGACCAAAGAAAGCAAGCAAGCGACGACACCAGGGAGCGGAGGCAAGAAGGACCCTACTTTCGAACACACGCCCCCAGAGAATCAGGCGCCACCTCCACCAATTGCAACCGTGGACGGGCAGGCTGTGATGACGTATCTCGAAGGGCTGGCCGATCAGATGAATCAGATCAACGCCCGAATGTCAAAGGTAGAAAGAAGCTCGGTCCGGAACGCCAAGCGTAAGGCGCGCCGCCTCAAGGTCTCAACAGCGTAGCTGAAAGGGCAAAGGCCCTCAGAAGAAGCTGATCCACGATTTTGATGACGTGGCAACCGAGACCAAACAGAAGAAAGAAACATCACGTGAAAAGGAAGATATACCCCGAGGCCATGATGAGCGGGGCAGCCAGATCTCTACGAGATCGGGCCGAAGCCAGCTTCATCTGAGGCAAGGTCAACTAGCGTGCTAGACCGAGTGGGTATAAAACTAAGCGAACATGACCTCAGGCTCAAATTGGAGAATTGTAAGAAGGAGAGAGAAGAGAAAGAGCCCGTGGATAAAAGAGGCTCGAAAAGGGAACGGGCACGACCCCCTCCGGAAAGACGTCAACACACCTCACCCAGGAGGGAGGAGCGACATAGACGCAGATACAATCGTGAAGAGGAGTCGCAGGACCGGAGCTGGAGGAGGGGGGACGCCGCGAACGACCTCAGGGCTCACATCATTCGAGTAATGCGGGAGGTGACAGAGAAGGAGAAGTTGTTAGAGTAAGGGACCTGGAGAAGGATCTTAGATGAGATGGAGCAAGAGAAGAGAGGGCCCCCTGCTTCGGCTGCCCCCTCTCCGTTTACGGCTGCTATCCGATCATCCCCCCTACCTCGGGTGTTTAGGCACAACACCCCGACCTTCTATTCAACGGCGAAGCCGACCCGGCGGAGTACCTTATTCAATTTAATACTGAGATGGAAGTCTATCAGGTGCCGGAGATGACCCGTTGCAGACTCTTCGCGGCATCACTCAGAGGTAGTGCCCAACAATGGTTCTCCAAGTTGGGACCGGCTAGCATAAGAAACGTGGAGGCAATTAGAGGACTTGTTCGTCAGACAATTTCAGTCGACCCTCCACTATTCGCTCCATGTGGCCACGTTACCAACATCAAGCAAAGGGAGGGGGAGCCCTTGGCAGAATACTTTCGTCGGTTCAACCCGAGGTCCCCAAGGTGAGAGGAGCCAGTGAGGAGACCATCAAAAATTTCTTGATAGCAGGGCTGAAGAAGGATCGAAATTTTGGAAGAGCTTCCAAGCGAGTGAGCCGAGGACCTTGGCCGAGT